>NW_007378067.1:7634-160806 GCF_000475195.1 Diaphorina citri | reverse complement strand
AGAGACTCAAAGGACATTCTCATGGGTTTAGGCCAATATAAAATGTTTGAATAAATATTGAACCTGCGCTAATTACTAATTAGTAGATGCTCATTTGATTTTTTTTCCCTCGTAATTGCCAGCCTAGTTAGCTTGGTTGGTAGCGCGTTTGCCTTGTAAGCGCTGGGTCGCGGGTTCGATTCCCTGAGTAAGAGGAACCCTTTTGAATATAACGGAGGTCTTATCGTCCCGAAATCGAATAGACTCGCCTCTCTTTGATTAGGATCGGATAGAAAAAATCTGGCCGTTCCAAGAACAAACCTTATCTGTTTTCGCCCCCGGGCGGCAGACGCACTACCCTCCAAGCCAAGTAGGCTGGCTTCATTAGCTTTGATTATTGAAAGGAAATGAAAATCAATGTTGGATAGTCAGAAAAGGCAAATAGTCAGTCTTTGTATTTCAATTCAAACATTCAAAAGTAAAATACAAATACTTCGGTCATCTGGATATTTTGCGAGGTAACTTCTGGTTCATTATTTCTGATTTGACCAAATGCTATTTATCTTTCCAAGGGAAAACGGTGTGTAGTTGAATTTTCCTCAAATTGGAAAGATCTATTAGGGGGTGAGAATATTCAGAAACTCAACTACTATTTCTGCCCGAAGATTCTAGTTTGTCTTGCTAGGATGAGAAATACTGAACACACGGTGGTAGACTTCTTAGGCGTTGCATCTTTAGAGGTAGATAGTTATGACGTGATTGAGTAGTTTGTAAGTAGTGGACCACCTGAAAACGAAGATTATTGAATAATAGGTAGGTATTCTAAAGCTGTGTTCACACATAACCGTCGATCAACAAGGTGAAGAGATGACCCGAAGATTCTAGTTTGTCTTGCTAGGATGAGAAATACTGAACACACGGTGGTAGACTTCTTAGGCGTTGCATCTTTAGAGGTAGATAATTATGACGTGATTGAGGTGTTTGTAAGTAGTGGACCACCTGAAAACGAAGATTATTGAATAATAGGTAGGTATTCTAAAGCTGTGTTCAGACATAACCGTCGATCAACAAGGTGAAGAGATGAATCTATGTTGACGTCTTTGGACAAGATGGCCTCCAAGTTTTTCTTGTCATTGAAATGAACCTGAAAGATGGATCACAAATGTCAAAATTGAAGAAGTTGGAAGTTAGATAGAGGTAACGGCCAAGGTCTTATCGTCCCGAAATCGAAGAGAGAAGAAAGACAGGATAGGAGAAAGCCAGCCGTTCCGAGAAGCCAAGAACGAACATGATCTGTTTAGGATAAAATCCGACCCGGGCGGAAACCGAACTCGCGGCCTAGCGCTTATAAGGTAGACGCGCTACCAACCAAGCTGACAAGTTTACCTCCCCTCAAGTTATACGAGCTTTACGTACAAGTTCCTTTACGTTACACAATTTCCTTTACCTTCTTTCTCAAGGATTCATCACTGAGTACTTTCAAAGTCACCGTGAATACTGGCTTTAGAATCATGTTCATATCCATGAAGTACCATGCTACCACTCCTTCAGGACGTGATTTCTGCAATATTAATAAGAAAACAATAAATGCACCACCAAAAACTACTTGTCTTAAGAGGTGTGTCCAAAAACATGGTCGACATCGAACGATGGCCGGTCGACTATGAGTGGATACCCTTTAGGCTAAAAACAGAGTGCAGAGGAGAACGAAGAACATAGCTTTCTGTCCTGTTTTATGCGGTTTGAAGTCGTCACTTCTCTCTACCTGCTCGATGCTCTATGTGCTTGTAAGCGCTGTATTGAGCGGATTTTATCCTAAACAGATAAGTTTCGTTCAAGGAACTGCTGGCTTTCTCCTATCCTGTCTTCCTTCCTCTTCGCTTTTGGTACGATAAGACCTTAGCCGTTTGCAGCGGGTAGCTTGTCACAGAATAGAGGGTAAAACCCCCCGGCACTCAAGACCTTAGCAGTTATACAGTGACGTTCAACCTCTATCAAACAAAAACTGTTTTTACTTTCTATTACTAAAGTATAGCGCTAGCAAAGCTATACTTAGTAATAATGAGAAAAGTATTGTTTTTCAAAGAATTTACCTTGACTGCTGATACAGCCAGTTATCGTTTTGTTCGTCAGCGTTGATTAAGGGATTGATGAAGTTCTCCAAGCTTATTTCATACTTCTGGAAGTGGGTGCCATCTTCTGATCTATCGATAACAGTCATACGGTGGTAAGATTTACTCTTGCCCACACCACATACTAGACGACCGCCAGGCTTCAGCTGGAGTAGAATCTAAATGGTAAGATTTACTCTTGCCCACACCACATACTAGACGACCGCCAGGCTTCAGCTGGAGTAGAATCTAAAACACACAACATGAAGTGGTAAGATTTACTCTTGCCCACACCACATACTAGACGACCGCCAGGCTTCAGCTGGAGTAGAATCTAAAACACACAACATGAAGTTTTTGGATATCTTTATTAAAACATTAATATTTTCCTTAAAGGTAGTATGTACGAATGTATGAATGTTCAAATAAAAATAAAGTACTTGCTGAAAAAAAAAAAAGTTCATAGAAATTTGAAGAAATGGAACTGGAGCGTACTTGTGTTTTATTTAGAGTTCGAATGGCTTTCATTAACCTGATATTAACAGCCTATCCAATGTCAATGGAACTTAATAGGCCTTCTATAGGCTCAAATAATGAGCTGTTAGACTGTCAAAATTTTCTT
The DNA here is from genome assembly GCF_000475195.1 of Diaphorina citri. NCBI lineage: Eukaryota > Metazoa > Arthropoda > Insecta > Hemiptera > Psyllidae > Diaphorina > Diaphorina citri. The sequence continues at coordinate 158,094 of NW_007378067.1, read as the reverse complement.
TAAAATCTATTTGGCCCAATGTTTTTCATAGTCAGCCTCCTTGAGGAGTAAGACAAGTGGTGAAATAGCATTGACTCTCCCGGTGCTGGGTTAGAATGTCCTTGACGAATTTTTCTATTTTACCAGCTGGTAGTAGACTGTGTTACACAAAACTTACCGAATAAGGAATTTCTGGTACATAGGTAGATAAATAGATGGCATCGAATGGAGCTTGGTGTAATAGACCTGTTCTACCATCTCTGCCTGAAAACAAAAGAGGGTTCAATGTTAAGGTATGTCCAGATCATCTTGATTACACGATTATTGCTGGCGCAAGTCAGCTCCCATAGTGATCACTCGCCTTGCGCGCGGGAGACTCGGTTGCAATTCCCGGCGGTGTCAAAAAATCTTTATCAGGCAAATGATTGATTCTGAGACTCCGTAGTAAATCGTCGTATCTTTCTTAACAAACACCTTTACAAATCTTCAGAAAATAACTGGTTTTATTTGTGCCACACAGTACGAATAACGAATCACGTGACGTGACGTAATGGTAGTGTGTTTCTAGCTTTACTTACTTATTTAATTCGTCCCCATCCATCCCACCATGAGTGCCCTTGGAAGAGAGCTCGCCACTTGGGTCTATTAGCATATTACCTTAATCCATCGTTAACCTTCTCTGTTTAACTTTCCTCAGAGGGGGATGCAAGGAAAGGATATCCAAAACAGACAACTTATGATGTTGTCTACGTCGGAGGAAAAGTCCAGGAGACAGAAGTTAAACAGGTCGGTAATTTAGTATCGATAACTAATTTGTATTTTGTAAGCTTTAGAGAAAAAGAAAAGAACCACTCTTGATTTTTTGCGGGGGTCGGTGCTATGGTCAAGTTCTGTAATGAGCGGATTTTATCCTAAACAGATAAGTTTCGTTCAAGGAACTGCTGGCTTTCTCCTATCCTGTCTTCCTTCCTCTTCGTTTTTGGTACGATAAGACCTTAGCCGTTTGCAGCGGGTAGCTTAAAACCCCCCGGCACTCAAGACCTTAGCAGTTATACAGTGACGTTCAACCTCTATCAAACAAAAACTGTTTTTACTTTCTATTACTAAAGTATAGCGCTAGCAAAGCTATACTTAGTAATAATGAGAAAAGTATTGTTTTTCAAAGAATTTACCTTGACTGCTGATACAGCCAGTTATCGTTTTGTTCGTCAGCGTTGATTAAGGGATTGATGAAGTTCTCCAAGCTTATTTCATACTTCTGGAAGTGGGTGCCATCTTCTGATCTATCGATAACAGTCATACGGTGGTAAGATTTACTCTTGCCCACACCACATACTAGACGACCGCCAGGCTTCAGCTGGAGTAGAATCTAAAACACACAACATGAAGTTTATTTAGAGTTCGAATGGCTTTCATTAACCTGATATTAACAGCCTATCCAATGTCAATGGAACTTAATAGGCCTTCTATAGGCTCAAATAATGAGCTGTTAGACTGTCAAAATTTTCTTTAAAATCTATTTGGCCCAATGTTTTTCATAGTCAGCCTCCTTGAGGAGTAAGACAAGTGGTGAAATAGCATTGACTCTCCCGGTGCTGGGTTAGAATGTCCTTGACGAATTTTTCTATTTTACCAGCTGGTAGTAGACTGTGTTACACAAAACTTACCGAATAAGGAATTTCTGGTACATAGGTAGATAAATAGATGGCATCGAATGGAGCTTGGTGTAATAGACCTGTTCTACCATCTCTGCCTGAAAACAAAAGAGGGTTCAATGTTAAGGTATGTCCAGATCATCTTGATTACACGATTATTGCTGGCGCAAGTCAGCTCCCATAGTGATCACTCGCCTTGCGCGCGGGAGACTCGGTTGCAATTCCCGGCGGTGTCAAAAAATCTTTATCAGGCAAATGATTGATTCTGAGACTCCGTAGTAAATCGTCGTATCTTTCTTAACAAACACCTTTACAAATCTTCAGAAAATAACTGGTTTTATTTGTGCCACACAGTACGAATAACGAAAGGGTGTCTACTAAATAATGATCCTGATTGGTTCAATGGTTTTCGTAGGGACCGCCTTTAGTCTTTAGTTTTTCTTTGGGATAAGACATACTTTAGGTACTCACATCGAAGATGAAGACGACCATCATTCAGCAGATCTGGTCTGATTCTCATGACGGTCTCCCAAGCATCTTCACACTGTTCCCGCATGTGTTCAACCCCAAACACGCGTCCCGTCTTGCCTACCAGTTCAGCAAATACACACGACATGAATCCTGAACCAGACCCGATATCCAGGACTTTGGCTCCTTCCTGTATCTTCGGCTCTAGGAGCTCAATTATCCTTGCTTGCTGCATAGGAAAGAAAAAAAGAGAATTAAAACACGGGGACGGGACGTTAAATTTACCTAGTGTTGTTCAACTTTGAAAAGTTGCCGAAGTGAATAGTAAATAGTACAAAAAACTTGCTTGGATTGATAAAAAGCTGATGTTGATTCATATTGAGCGACGGTCGTCGATCGACGTGAATTTATTGTTAATCGACGTCGATCGACGGCCGGTCGACTATGTGTGGACACACCTTAACTTTTTTTCCTCCAGTTTCTCCGCATGGTAAAGCCAGGCGGACGTCTGATCATCAGTATCAAGAATTTAGATGTGGACGTCTTGGATAATCTGTACTGTGTGGACAGAAATATGGACAACACTACCAAAGTTAAGTTCCTCAAACAGCATGATGAGGATCATGCCTATATTTGGGACTTCGACTTACACAAGCTGCTTATTGAGGACTTGTAAGTAGCTCTTTAAATTAATCAAAACTCCGAGAAAGCCAGCCGTTCCGAGAACTTGTTGTTGTTGTTAACGTCTGCGACAGCGCTCACTCTTCCTCAAGACCAAGGAACTTTGCCACCTCAGCAGGATGCGTCCAGAGTAAATATTTCAGTAGAGCCACAAAAAAGTGGAGAAATAAAATTTAAAGCCAACTGAGCCTTAAGCTGTGTCCACACATAGTCTACCGGCCATTGATCGACGAGGTGAATCTTTGTTGTCGAGGCAGGGCCCGTTCCGAGAACGAATATTATCCCATCGGGAAAAATCCGCCCCGGGCGGAAATCGAACCCGCGGGCTAGCGCTTACAAGGCAGACGCACTACCAACCAAGCTAACTAGGTTGGCGATAAAACTAATTACCTAATTAAACCATGATGCATTCTTTGTGGTAAAGCAGAGAGCTTCTTGGCCAGCCTAGTTAACCAGAGAAGGTTCGATCTCAGAACGGCGGGCTTTTTTTCTATCCTGTCTTCCTTCTCTGTTCTACAGTTTCCTCTATCAAACCTTTTGAAAACGACGGTCGTCGATCGACGTGAATTTATTGTTAATCGACGTCGATCGACGGCCGGTCGACTATGTGTGGACACACCTTAACTTTTTTTCCTCCAGTTTCTCCGCATGGTAAAGCCAGGCGGACGTCTGATCATCAGTATCAAGAATTTAGATGTGGACGTCTTGGATAATCTGTACTGTGTGGACAGAAATATGGACAACACTACCAAAGTTAAGTTTCTCAAACAGCATGATGAGGATCATGCCTATATTTGGGACTTTGACTTACACAAGCTGCTTATTGAGGACTTGTAAGTAGCTCTTTAAATTAATCAATACGAGAAAGCCAGCCAGTTTCAGTCGACGTCGATCAATGGCGTCGACTATGTTTGGACAGACCTTCAGAGAGTAAAAATGAAACCCTGATGATTTTTACAAGCTCACCAGATGAGGTTTCTCCATGTAAATTCCACGGCCCAGTTTGCGAGCCATAAAGCCGTAAGGTTCATCCTCCAAGTGATGCACAAAGTGTCCGCGGTCTACTTTGCTGAAGGCTTCAATTACACGCGGAGTTTTCAGAGCACCATCACCTGCAAATAGGAAGTAATGTAGCTCAGAAGTAATAGAAAGTCGTGTAGCTCCTGTTTTTACTACACGATTGATATAGTGCCTCCTTTATATCAGTAGTACAGTGCTTCTTTCATCTGAGTAGTAATGAAGTAGAGTTTTTGTAGTAGCAGTCTCCTCTACTTCCTCACATCATCCCGGTAATGAAGTAGAGGATCAGGAGCAGTGGCAATGTGATCATTGGTGTAGTTTCCAACGGGGCTTTTCTGTTTCAGCCGTTCACATTCTATCTTCACAATATGCGTATTGAAATAATTAAGTAAGTTGATGTGCAAGGTCGGTCGGTGCACGTGGCAATAATGAAATAGGTACGTCACACTAGTCAAAAGCATGGCAAATTTCCAAGAATGACATAAGGTATTCAATTATATGGGAGCAAGGACTTAACGAGTAGGTACACGAGCAATTGCGAGAGCTGCTGAAACTTACTGATGACTGCATCCAGCAGCTGTTGGTAAGTTCTCCTATTGATCTTGATCGTTTTCTCGGTGGTGGTAATGCTATAGTAGTAGGGAGGTAGGGTGAACGTGTCATTCTGTGCGACATACGTGGTCCTGCGAGGAAAGGTAGATCTTTCTTGGTATCTCCCTTGGTTTAGGGGGTCTCGGGGCTGATGGTGTTCCCTGGCTCCCTCGTCCTGGTGATGGGCATCATACTGTGGGGGAGCCTCATTCTCATAGTAAGCATTTCCCGCAGCCCCATGGTCCTCTGCTGGGGGTTCGTCATATTGGGCGTTTGCAAGCCCTAGGACACCCACGCTCACCAGTAGACCAAAGAAACACGTCCTCATCCCAGCAACAGAACTTGACTGACTTCCAAAAGAACAATGTTATCAGGGTCCACAGGCCAGTTATCAGGATATGTGATCAAGTTGACTAAACTCACATCAAAGTCGTGTTCAAACAATGATGGTCAGCATGGTCATTGTATTACAATTCTAATTATAGTAGGTACCTAGTAGTCATAGGTATACATGTGTACCTATACCGGTGGTATACGAAACATATAGGTATGCAACGTGTGATTTCCAAAAGAAAAAAAAAATCGTGTTGGATTTCGAGATTTACTCAGACTCAAGCCAGCATGTTGAATGTACCAGTTTTCCGAATGGATCACTGAAGTTAAGCAACGTTGCTCGTAGTTAGTGTCCTAATGGGTAATTATTGTGAGTAGGTGGGTAGCTTGTCACCGAATGGTGAGTAAAACCAACCGTCACTAAAGATCTTAGCAGTTATACTACAGTGTCGTAAAAAAAAAAAAAAAAAAAAAAAAAAATGGGGTTTTTTTTTTGGACCCGGGGGTTTTGTTTCCCGGGGGGACAAGTTGGAGTAGGCGGGGAGCTTGTCACCGAATGGTGAGTAAAACTACAACCATCACTAGAGATCTTAGCAGTTATACTACAGTGACGTAAAAAAAAAAAAAAAAAAAAAAAAAAAAAATGTGATGTTTCTTTTAGACACGAGGGATTTGATTCCCAGGGTGACAAGTTTGACATTACAATCCATTTTGAGACTGAATGTGCTACGGGAGAGAAGTGAATTCACACAATATGATATACGTATGTGTAGACCAACAATGTTCCTGTAAGCGCTAAACTATTGGCATAGTAATAATATAAGATACAACATTAAAGTTTTATTTATTAGTTTATTTTATTTAAAATACCTACTTAGTCACATGTAAGTGTAAATCTACGAAATGGGAAGGTAGAAAAACATAGTGTTGGCCATTGCAGATTTAAATATGTGTAGACCAACAATGTTCCTGTAAGCGCTAAACTATTGGCATAGTAATAATATAAGGTACAACATTAAAGTTTTATTTATTAGTTTATTTTATTTAAAATAGTCACATGTAAGTGTAAATCTACGAAATGGGAAGGTAGAAAAACACAGTGTTGGCCATTGCAGATTTAAGACGCGGATTGTAATGATTTTCAGGATTTTACTCCGCCAATAGGTACTCATCAAACCCAGTCATGGAAGAGGAGACACAACAGTGACATCCACGCCCTATCCAAACAACCAAATGTAGTAGCCACCATGAACGCTAACAGACTATGGTGGCTTGGTCACCTGATGAGAATAGACAAGAACAGAGCCGTGTGGAAGATCTTCACCAACACACCATATCAAGGCAAACGTTTTACCAGCTTGGTCACCTGATGAGAATAGACAAGAACAGAGCCGTGTGGAAGATCTTCACCAACACACCACATCAAGGCAAACGTTTTACCAGGGAGACCACGTAGCTGCTGGATCAACGAGTTAAAGAGACTATGCAATAGATGGGGGCTGAACGACTGGGAGGAGTTGACACAACATAGAGTTCTTTGGAGGCAAGCAGTCTGGTCGGCACGGGATTCACATATCCCTAATACGCCATCGGAGTGGGGGCTGAACGACTGGGAGGAGTTGACACAACATAGAGTTCTTTGGAGGCAAGCAGTCTGGTCGGCACGGGATTCACATCTCCCTAAAACGCCATCGGAGTGAGTGAGTGTGTGTGTAATAGGTACTCATAATAAAATATGCGTGGTGACACTCGGTTCCAACCAAATCACAATGCGAGAGTTATTTGTAGGCCACCATCAGAATTTCCGACTTCTACCATCATATTACAGGAAAAACTCTCGATTCTGTTCCAAATACCGCTGCCATTTTTCTGTAAATTAACAAACAGAAAATAAAGAAACAATGAGATTACAGGTAATTGCTTAAAGCTGCTGAATGTACATGATACATAGGCAGACACTATCCAAGGACTTTTTTCCTAAAATTCCTCGTACAGGTAATTGCTTAAAGCTGCTGAATGTACATGATACATAGGCAGACACTATCCAAGGACTTTTTTCCTAAAATTCCTCGTACGCGCTACCAACCAAGCTGACAAGTTTACCTTCCCTCAAGTTATACGAGCTTTACGTACAAGTTCCTTTACGTTACACAATTTCCTTTACCTTCTTTCTCAAAGATTCATCACTGAGTACTTTCAAAGTCACCGTGAATACCGGCTTTAGAATCATGTTCATATCCATGAAGTACCATGATACCACTCCTTCAGGACGTGATTTCTGCAACATTAATAAGAAAACAATAAATGCACCACCAAAAACTACTTGTCTTAAGAGGTGTGTCCAAAAACATGGTCGACATCGAACGATGGCCGGTCGACTATGAGTGGATACCCTTTAGGCTAAAAACAGAGTGCAGAGGAGAACGAAGAACATAGCTTTCTGTCCTGTTTTATGCGGTTTGAAGTCGCCACTTCCCTCTACCTGCTCGATGCTCTATGTGGTATACTCTCCGCTCCAATCTGTTTTCAGCCTGAGGGCCCTAAGGCATCCACTTGATGCTGCTAAAACTAGTTGTCGTTAAAGCCATCTTATTGTTTCACGGAATTCAATAATAATTGATTTGTTTCCTGTTCAAAAGCAGTTTAGTCGCTGCGTGGAGTAGTCTCCAGATTATCACTTACCGCAATGATTTCAAATAAGCTTTTGACCAAGCTAACCGTCCAATGGGATGCATGCCAAAGTCCCACTGATTTCCCTGACAGAATATACACATAGCCTCGACAGCAATGGTCTTTGCTCAGCAGCAGATCCATCTGGGCAAAGATTCTCTTGTAGCTGTCCACTATGTTGTATGCTTTCGAACCTGGGTCCGCTATCTGTGAGTAGACTATCCTGTACCCGTCCTTGGTAGGTCGGGGGAGAATACACATGTTCCTGAAAATATGAAAATGCCGTTTCTTTATGTTATTATATCACAACTTTGGTGCTCGCTGTAGTATTGTAGGATTTTACTCGCCTTGCACGCGGAAGACCCGACAGCAAGGCGAGCGCTGTGACCACTACGTCATGGGAGCTGATCTGTTTCTGACATGCGCGGAAGACCCGACAGCAAGGCGAGCGCTGTGACCACTACGTCATGGGAGCTGATCTGTTTCTGACATTAAGGGAGTAAAGATTGGCGAGTTAAAGGCTGAAACGGCCCTTCATATGTTTGTATTCTAGCAGTCAAAGTTTCCAAGCAGATATCTGTGAGTAGACTATCCTGTACCCGTCCTTGGTAGGTCGGGGGAGAATACACATGTTCCTGAAAATATGAAAATGCCGTTTCTTTGTATTATTATATCACAACTTTGGTGTTCCTGTAGTATTGTAGGATTTTACTCGCCTTACACGCGGAAGACCCGACAGCAAGGCGAGCGCTGTGACCACTACGTCATGGGAGCTGATCTGTTTCTGACATTAAGGGAGTAAAGATTGGCAAGTTAAAGGCTGAAACGGCCCTTCATATGTTTGTCTTCTAGCAGTCAAAGTTTCCAAGCAGATCTCCTAAGAGCGAATGAGAAAGCGATCTACGTCTCCAACTTTTGGAGGAGAAAGATTTGATGATCCAAGCAGATCTCCTAAGAGCGAATGAGAAAGCGATCTACTTCTCCAACTTCTGGAGGAGAAAGATCTGATGCGAGAGAAGAGGACATGGAAAGTAAGGAAGTTCCACACAATTCCGAAAGAGTCCTAGATATACCGCAACAGGGGTACCACAGCATTTCTATGTCAGATTGTCAGAGAATTTACTCTTCAAGTATTCTCAACAACTCCAAGCAGATCTCCTAAGAGCGAATGAGAAAGCGATCTACTTCTCCAACTTCTGGAGGAGAAAGATCTGATGCGAGAGAAGAGGACACGGAAAGTAAGGAAGTTCCACACAATTCCGAAAGAGTCCTAGATTACCTAGATATACCGCAACAGGGGTACCACAGCATTTCTATGTCAGATTGTCAGAGAATTTACTTTTCAAGTATTCTCAACAACTACTAGAAACAATTCTTATAGTTACAGGCGATAATCTGTTAAAGATATAGGCGATATTTTGTTAAAGATATAGGCGATTGTACGTATAATATATGTGTTCTACAGTATATATCCGATTGCGGATTCTCAACAACTACTAGAAACAATTCTTATAGATACAGGCGATAATCTGTTAAAGATATAGGCGATACTTTGTTAAAGATATAGGCGATACTTTGTTAAAGATATAGGCGATTGTACGTATAATATATGTGTTCTACAGTATATATCCGATTGCGGACGTCTGTAAAGAAAAAGTACACTTTTTTTAGCACCCTTCTAGGTATAACGAGACAGACCAACTTCTTCTTCTAATGTTCTAAAATAAAGCAGACATTCGATTGAGAATATTTTGCCATCATGAATTCCTTGGTATTTGTCTATTTCTAGATTCAAGTTTCTCACCAACCTCATTCGAAAACATTCATTAGGAACTTCTAGGAGTCTAGGAATGTATGAGCCCAACATGACTGAATTTTCAACATTCAGCATACTTTAAAAAATGGAATCCAAGCCTCTTAGATGCATTCGAAAACATTCATTAGGAACTTCTAGGAGTCTAGGAATGTATGAGCCCAACATGACTGAATTTTCAACATTCAGCACACTTTAAAAAATGGAATCCAAGCCTCTTAGATGCCTCACACATACAACATTACAACTACTTAGTTTACAAACCGTGACGGATTTTTACCTACTCTTGACCGCTCTGATGTCTTGCTCGTGTTGGGAGTGTCCTAGTCCTGAAGACGGGGTCCACATGACTAGAAGCACCATGCCAAGGAGGCAGCAACGTTCTATCATACTCATCACACAGGCTCACTCATTGGGAATTCTATAGAGAACCAAATCACGGACACGCGTGACAATCATAGTCGCAACGAAAGCAAAGATGGTATGCTGGAAAACATGTTGCACGAAATATGGCCTGATTTGGCCAAACCGATGAAAATCGAGTGACTGGACTAGACCTTCTAATAACTGAGCGTATGACATTCTAAATCAAGTCTAGGAGGCGGGGTTTTCAACCTCTAACCCAGTGGTTGCCAAGTTATGGTCTGTTGAGGCCTTAATTAATTCATTAGTGGATCTAGAGTCTCTCTTGTTCATGATAAAAGATGAAGAGCATATGATACCGCCAAGTCCCGGGAGCGCGCAGCGCGTATACGCAACCCCACGTAGCGAACATGCGAAGCCCTCAGGTGGGTGAAGGGGGGCGCAGTCCGCCTACCGAGCATGAAGTGCGAGTTTCTATAATATACCCCAAGTATCTAAGCCGTATGAGATCATTTCTAAAAAATGTGTGAAATATTGAAACATTCTCATTTTCTCCTTCACCGTTTTCAAGTGAAATCTGTTTCCCACCAGGAATGTGTAGATCAGGTTGTCGTCTAAAACGACAAGCAATATATTAGGTAACTGAAACGTTTTCTGTTGCATCCTTGTCACATTTGTGAACTACATACCAAATTTCAAGTCTCTATAGCTCATACCGTTCCCGAGATATTGTTGAACTAGACCGAAAACCGCCAAAAAGCGGTAAAATGCCACCAACCAATGCACCGATCTTAACCATAAGTTTTGTGTCGCATCCTTGTCACATTTGACAGCTACATCCCAAATTTCAAGTCGCTAGCTCTTACCGTTCTCGAGATATTTTGTTTACAGACGGACAACAGACAGACACACAGATACACACACGGACCAATGGCTGAAACTTTGGATTTAGGCTCTAGGGACCTCAAAAAGTGTTTTGGCACACATTCTCATAAGAGTAAAACCAAATCTGTGAGAGCCCTGTGCAAAGTACCTACTCGTATACCTGGGTTATTAAATTTCAGATTTTGGGACATTCTCATAAGAGTAAAAACAAATCTGTGAGAGCCCTGTGCAAAGTACCTACTCGTATACCTGGGTTATTAAATTTCAGATTTTGGAAACCACTAGGAAGACCTCGTCAGATGTGGTGTTCGTGTTGATGTCATGGACCAGGTACACGTCTAGTCGTAATAATATGCGGACAAGGCCGTATTTAAGGGGGAAACTGGCGAGGGGACGCCCCAGCTCATCGGGCTTCATTTTTGCTCTTTTACTGTCGGGCAGCCTCTGGAAATTTGGAGCATATACCCCTGTAAAACGAATCTACTTAATGAGTACGTAAATAGTGCATCAATCAACTCTTCCCTACCACTAAGCAGCATTACCTAGGTCAGCCACTCACTTTCAGGTAGACCTGACAGGCGGACTTTTTCAGCCGTATCTGTCAGGTCTACCTGGTAGCTGGTATTGTGTGTGCTCATCAGGTATCAGGTAGATCTGACAGGCGGACCTGATAGTGAGGGGCTGACCCTACATTACTGGTCGAAACCGTCTTCTGACCGGGTAACAAGTGATCCACTGAAAACTAGTGTAGTCAACGTCATAACGGTAAAAATGCTGACCCACTAAGCAGCATTACCTAGGTCAGCCACTCACTGTCAGGTAGACCTGACAGGCGGACCTTTTCAGCCGTACCTGTCAGGTCTACCTGGTAGCTGGTATTGTGTGTGCTCATCAGGTATCAGGTAGATCTGACAGGCGGATCTGATAGTGAGGGGCTGGCCCTACATTACTGGTCGAAACCGTCTTCTGACCGGGTAACAAGTGATCCACTGGAAACTAGTGTAGTCAACGTCATAACGGTAAAATTGCTGACCCAAGCGGTCCCCAATTACGGCTGGTCAAAATTTTCAACCCACATATATCTTTAGGAACATTGTTTGTTCCTGGATAGATGGACAGTGTGTGCCGTTCTTGTATTAATGGGAAACAATGACTCCACCTTTCGCCAGCGCGCCACATGGTAAGCTAGGCTTGACAGGAACCCTGCATGGAAACGATCAAGCATGTATGTAGCACTGAAATGCTTGATTTCTCTTTATAAATATTTTGTCATTGAGCTAAAGAGTCTAGTCACAAGTCTTACCTATTCGATTTGAATATTTCGTCTCCGTTAAAAGCCAGGTACGGATTTGCTGACAATATTGTATGATTGTATCGTCAGCAGGAGCTTCCATGTCCTTCAGCATTTTGCTGATCTGCTGATGGGTGAAAGGAACAAAAGGGAGTCTGGGGTCTTCCATTGTGCTGGGCGAAACTTTGAACTTTTGCAAGTAAATATCTACTTTACGAGTAGGTGAAAACCTATTTATTATTGATTATAAATTATAACAAATTGGATGCCTCTAATTTTTGGAAAAAGACTTGAAAAACTGAGAAAGAAAACTTCTGAATAATGGACACAAGAGTAGATACTATTGCTGTTCCAGCAGTTTACGAACTAAATAGATAAATCTATGAGTAATTATGAAAAGCAGGAGCTTCCATGTCCTTCAGCATTTTGCTGATCTGCTGATGGGTGAAAGGAACAAAAGGGAGTCTGGGGTCTTCCATTGTGCTGAGCGAAACTTTGAACTTTTGCAAGTAAATATCTACTTTAAGAGTAGGTGAAAACCTATTTATTATTGATTATAAATTATAACAAATTGGATGCCTCTAATTTTTGGAAAAAGACTTGTAGAACTGACAAAGAAAACTTCAAAACTTCTGAATAATGGACACAAGAGTAGATACTATTGCTCTTCCAACAGTTTACGAACTAAATAGATAAATCTATGAGTAATTATGAAGATTCATGGTGCTCAAGAATATATTACAAGGAAAACCGAAGGATCTGAAGAAGATGAAATGCTAACAGGTTCTATACTGGATTGGCCTTATCTTGAAGAGGAAGTTGTTACTCAAAATGATCAGATCGGAAGAAATTCACCTCGAGACTTGAAGTGTAAACTGCCATGGAGTAAAATATTTGACTTTGAGAGGGAAAGTAATGATAGTGATAGTGCAGATAGTCAGCAGAGAAGTCTAGAGCTAGGACCCGTGGAAATTAAACTGCAGCTCAACTCGTTTCAAACAAGCTGTCTCAAAGTGAAGCGACTGATTCTACAAAAAGCTCATAGTGAAAGCTCGGATCGAGATAACTTTGAATACATTAGGGTGAACCAGCCGAGTATAGTCATGAGAAGTGAAGACTTGATAGAGGAGATGATAAAAAACCAAGTGTTTTGTATCAAGCTGGGAGATATAGTAGGCTGTGACTTCTGTGGAAAACAACTTTTATCGAAGGTAAGATTTTTTTTGTGATTGATTATAAAATTTTTCTTTTCTTTGGTAAAGTATTAATAATCTCTACCTATTGGGTTAAAAAAAAGAAGAATTCCTCCCTATTATTAGAACTGTTGTTAAAAAAACCAAGTGTTTTGTATCAAGCTGGGAGATATAGTAGGCTGTGACTTCTGTGGAAAACAACTTTTGTCGAAGGTAAGATTTTTTTTTGTGATTGATTATAAAATTTCTTTTCTTTGGTAAAGTATTAATAATCTCTACCTATTGGGTTAAAAAAAAGAAGAATTCCTCCCTATTATTAGAACTGTTGTTAAACTAAAAGACAGCTTGGGAAAAGCACAAAGAAACACCATACTGAATGGAATATTTAGCTTTTTGTATCTATTTATTTATTTTAAATCCTATATATTCACAAGTTGATATGTTGTCGCGTTTAAACATACTAATGAGTTAATTTTCTGATTGCAGTGAGAAAAATAGTCCCAACTCAAAATTATCTAGGTACAAAGATTTTATAGCTGATCGGAAACAAAGTCGTAAATGCCCGAAAAAAGGTATTTCAAAAGCGGATGCCGAAATAATATCTAGTCTAAAAGATTGTAGCTATGGTCTCAGGGATAGAAGAGTAAAAACAATTCCTTATGAAAACAATCGGCGTTCTTCTTTGAGAATCAATTCAAATTTAAAGAGAAAACAAATCGAAGATTTGCCTGGTGGTAATGAAAAGAAGAGTAAGTCTACCTCTTGCAAAGTAATCAATCATCAAGCAAAAGATGAATGTCTTCCTCAGAAAGGGGATCTTGTTCGAAGTGACTCATCTAACGAATCATCTCAAGAAATGGTGGAGGAAAATCAAAGGCCAAATTCAGAAGTAAAACATTCAATTGGTAACTCAAATTTATGTACGGTCATAACTAATGGAGATACAATTTTCATTCAGTTAAAATCGCAAAATGAAAACATCGCCATCGTAGATTCAGGCAGGGATTGTACCTCGCTGGAACCTCTCTCAGTGCAGGAGGTATCCCATCTGAAGTGGCATCCTAGTGATTCAGGTGATGATGCTATCCACTATTATCATCCAACACCTTTGCATCAAGTGTTACAGGTAAGAATGTCATATATTTTTACTTTCTATTGCCATAAGTATAGCGAAGCTATGAAAAAGTAGTACTGTATTGAGAAAGTATTGCAATCGGTCCAAATTTTCAAAATCGGGAACTGAGTGGAAATATGTTTTAGGTTCCCTGATTCCAAAAAGTGGTTTTTAGCCGATGGTCTGTACGTATGTAGGGATCTTTCTTCAGGAGGTACGCCTCCACCATTGGAGGAGTAATCTTACAATACGACGGGACTTACAACTTATGTCAATCAAATCAACACTGTGATTTTACTCTTCGTAATACTATATCATTTTCTTCACATTTCATATTTTCCAGGAAAATGAAAGAGGAGTAATCTTACAATACGACGGGACTTACAACTTATGTCAATCAAATCAACACTGTGATTTTACTCTTCGTAATACTATATCATTCTCTTCACATTTCATATTTTCCAGGAAAATGAAGAACACAGCAGTTCAACCTCTCCTTGCTCTTGTGGGGATGCTGGTTGCTCTGGTAATTGTCAGCCATGCTGATTGTTGGTAGATGACGAAGGATCTTATTAGAACGGCGCTGGTTGCTCTGGTAATTGTCAGCCATGCTGATTGTTGGTAGATGACGAAGGATCTTATTAGAACGGCGTGTTTCAGAATTCGATATGTACAAAACCAAAGAATTGCGAGATCTAATGATCAAAGTAGACCGGAAAGATTTTTGTCCTCCAAACCGGAATCCCTACCACGACTACTCTGTAATGCTTGAGAATTGTAGCTATCTAAACTCTCCGTCTTTCGTAAGTATTATAAGGTCACACATTGGGATTTTTACCTTTTTTCGCTTGTATTTTAACAAGGCCCTCACAAAATTGTTTTAGTTTTTAAACCCTTTAGTGTGTTTCAGAATTCGATATGTACAAAACCAAAGAATTGCGAGATCTAATGATCAAAGTAGACCGGAAAGATTTTTGTCCTCCAAACCGAAATCCCTACCACGACTACTCTGTAATGCTTGAGAACTGTAGCTATCTAAACTCTCCGTCTTTCGTAAGTATTATAAGGTCACACATTGGGATTTTCACCTTTTTTCGCTTGTATTTTAACAAGGCCCTCACAAAATTGTTTTATTTATTTA
Source organism: Diaphorina citri (assembly GCF_000475195.1). Taxonomy (NCBI): domain Eukaryota; kingdom Metazoa; phylum Arthropoda; class Insecta; order Hemiptera; family Psyllidae; genus Diaphorina; species Diaphorina citri. Next base: position 142,897 of record NW_007378067.1, on the reverse strand, counting down.
TTTACTCGTATTTAATCAACCCTTTAGTTTTTTTTTTTTTAACCATAAATCCTATAAAGGGTTAACATCTTAGCTATCTAAACTCTCCGTCTTTCGTAAGTATTATAAGGTCACACATTGGGATTTTTACCTTTTTTCGCTTGTATTTTAACAAGGCCATCACAAAATTGTTTATTTATTTATTTACTTGTATTTAATCAACCCTTTAGTTTTTTTTGTACCATAAATCCTTTAAAGGGTTAACATCAGTGCTAAATCGGGAACTGGTGTATTCAACATACAATCGCCGCTGGTGCTGCTTCTAACAAAGACTTTCTTGTTTCTAGATAGCAAGTTCCCTGGAGCCAGCCTTGTTAAAGTTGAAGCCTGGAGATACAGTACTAGATGTCGGTACGGGTTCAGGATATACGGCTGCTTGTCTAGGATACATGGTTCGACCTCATGGAAAAGTCTACTCCTTAGATCACATGGAGTACTTGGTGAATTTCAGTAAAGAAAATATTAGGAAGAATCATGCTCATTTGTTGGACGAAGGCGTAGTCAATATAATGCGTAAGTGAAACAGATCATGGCCTGCCTAGTTAGCTTAAGAGGGTAGCTTGCCTGTCTGTGATGATGGTCAATGCTGCTCGTGACTTTTTTGGGTCGTTCGAACGCTTTCATCTTTGAATATTGAACGTGAGAATTTTTCTTCCAAACAACGTCGTTGTATAAGTTATTTTCACTGCTTAAGTTATCTGTACATACCTATAGGTGAAAAACGCCGACCCCGTCTGAACACGGAAAAAGGCCCTTTCCTCCCGCAGTCTAATGACGTCATAGTAGTGTGGCTGTCTTGAACGAGATTACCTACAATATTATAGGAAAACTTTGACCCACATCTTTCTAGTTTTACTTACTTATTTAATTCGTCCCCATCCATCCCACCATGAGTGCCCTTGGCAGAGAGCTCGCCACTTGGGTCTATTAGCATATTACCTTAATGCCAAGGAACTTTGCCACCTCAGCAGGATGCGTCCAGAGTAAATATTTCAGTAGAGCCACAAAAAAGTGGAGAAATAAAATTTAAAGCCGACTGAGCCTTAAGCTGTGTCCACACAGTCTACCGGCCATTGATCGACGAGGTGAATCTTTGTTGTCGAGGCAGGGTACGGTTTCAGTCAGAATAACGAAAGGGTGTCTACTAAATAATGATCCTGATTGGTTCAATGGTTTTCGTAGGGACCGCCTTTAGTCTTTAGTTTTTCTTTGAGAATAACGAAAGGGTGTCTACTAAATAATGATCCTGATTGGTTCAATGGTTTTCGTAGGGACCGCCTTTAGTCTTTAGTTTTTCTTTGGGATAAGACATACTTTAGGTACTCACATCGAAGATGAAGACGACCATCATTCAGCAGATCTGGTCTGATTCTCATGACGGTCTCCCAAGCATCTTCACACTGTTCCCGCATGTGTTCAACCCCAAACACGCGTCCCGTCTTGCCTACCAGTTCAGCAAATACACACGACATGAATCCTGAACCAGACCCGATATCCAGGACTTTGGCTCCTTCCTGTATCTTCGGCTCTAGGAGCTCAATTATCCTTGCTTGCTGCATAGGAAAGAAAAAAAAGAGAATTAAAACACGGGGACGGGACGTTAAATTTACCTAGTGTTGTTGTTCAACTTTGAAAATTTGCCGAAGTGAATAGTAAATAATACAAAAAAACTTGCTTCGATTGATAAAAAGCTGATGTTGATTCATATTGAAAAACGAATCTACTTAATGAGTACGTAAATAGTGCATCAATCAACTCTTCCCTACCACTAAGCAGCATTACCTAGGTCAGCCACTCACTGTCAGGTAGACCTGACAGGCGGACCTTTTCAGCCGTACCTGTCAGGTCTACCTGCTAGCTGGTATTGTGTGTGCTCATCAGGTATCAGGTAGATCTGACAGGCGGACCTGATAGTGAGGGGCTGGCCCTACATTACTGGTCGAAACCGTCTTCTGACCGGATAACAAGCGATCCACTGGAAACTAGTGTAGTCAACGTCATAACGGTAAATTGCTGACCGAAGCGGTTCCCAATTACGGCTGGTCAAAATTTTCAACCCACATATCTTTAGGAACATTGTTTGTTCCTGGATAGATGGGCAGTGTGTGCCGTTCTTGTATTAATGGGAAACAATGACTCCACCTTTCGCCAGCGCGCCTCATGGTAAGCTAGGCTTGACAGGAATATAATTAAAAATAACGTGTAGAAACCTCAAGGCGTGAATCCTTAAGAAAAACGGTTAGATTTTAGCAAAAATCGATTAATTTTTTTTTTAGGAAGGAACTTTGATTTTTCTAATTTTTGTTTTTATGACTACAATTTTGGAATAGCATTCTATTCCAAAATTGTCTGTCTTCCTTCTCTCTTCGATTTCGGGACGATAAGACCATAGCAGTTACAGTTCCCTCTGTCAAACCTCTTAAAAAAAAAAAACCTTTTGAAAAAAACTGTGTAAATTTGTATGAACGCCGTGTAATTATTTAGCTATGCAATGTGCAAGTAATATTGTTCCTATGATTTCAGCAATCAGAATGTGAAGCCGATGTGGGATAAGACCACGTTTATCCCCTATCTACCGCCCATAGGTACTCACATACCTCTGGCTATTCAGAGTGCCCTAAACGAGCGTAGAGAACATGAAAACAAGATGAGATATAGTCACAAACATGGACACAAAACGTATAGTTGGACTCCGATTGACTTTACCTTTCTGGACACCAACAAGTGGTCATTCTTCAGGACAGGATCTTTTGATGATGACGTTTATCCGTATCCACCTTCCAAGGTGTTCCAACTGTAAGAGGGTAGCCATAATTATTCCAATTGTACGGGGGTGGCCATATTTCCAACTGTAGGGCGGCGGTCATATTTCCAACTATAGGGGGAGGCCTAGCCATACTTTAGTTACAAACAGGATTTTATCAAAAATTCTTTAGTTTGTAGTTAGTTGCATGTTTTATTTAATTTGATTTTACAGCCTAACTGATGTCCAGAGTGAGAGAGAGAGAGAGAGAGAGAGAGAGAGAGACTCAAAGGACATTCTCATGGGTTTAGGCCAATATAAAATGTTTGAATAAATATTGAACCTGCGCTAATTACTAGATGCTCATTAATTTGATTTTTTTTCCCTCGTAATTGCCAGCCTAGTTAGCTTGTTTGGTAGCGCGTTTGCCTTGTAAGGGCTAGGCCGCGGGTTCGATTCCCTGAGTAAGAGGAACCCTTTTGAATACAGTCGAACCTGGATAAACGAGAACCCAAGGGACTAGGTCATTTTTCTCGTTTAAAGAGGTTTCTCGTTTAAGGAGTTTCTCGTTTAAAGAGGTTTCATATAACTTTTTCTCGTTTATAGAGGTTATTAGTAGAGTCGAATAGTGAAGTAGACACGTTCATGAAATGTACCGACAGATTTAAACAAGTTAGAACAATTTCTCGTTTAGAGAGGTTCGAAAATTCAAAATTCTCCTTTATATGAGAGATGGGGGCTGAACGACTGGGAGGAGTTGACACAACATAGAGTTCTTTGGAGGCAAGCAGTCTGGTCGGCACGGGATTCACATCTCCCTAAAACGCCATCGGAGTGAGTGAGTGTGTGTGTAATAGGTACTCATAATAAAATATGCGTGGTGACACTCGGTTCCAACCAAATCACAATGCGAGAGTTATTTGTAGGCCACCTTCAGAAATTCCGACTTCTACCATCATATTACAGGAAAAACTCTCGATTCTGTTCCAAATACCGCTGCCATTTTTCTGTAAATTAACAAACAGAAAATAAAGAAACAATGAGATTACAGGTAATTGCTTAAAGCTGCTGAATGTACATGATACATAGGCAGACACTATCCAAGGACTTTTTTCCTAAAATTCCTCGTAAAAAAATAAAAATAAAATAAAATGAGCCAAATCCCACAGTACATAGCTTCCTGTGAGGTTTTTGCTCTAAGTTTGCTGCATCTGGTAAGTCTCGACTCAAAGAAAATAAATAGGTAACTCACCATTGAGTTGGTTGAAATCATAGTCAGCATGTCCACCATATTGTTTGGGTAGGACGTCTTTGGACAAGATGGCCTCCAAGTTTTTCTTGTCATTGAAATGAACCTGAAAGATGGATCACAAATGTCAAAATTGAAGAAGTTAGAAGTTAGATAGAGATAACGGCCAAGGTCTTATCGTCCCGAAATCGAAGAGAGAAGGAAGACAGGATAGGAGAAAGCCAGCCGTTCCGAGAAGTCGAGAACGAACATTATCCGTTCAGGATAAAATCCGACCCGGGCGGAAATCGAATCCGCGGCCTAGCGCTTACAAGGTAGACGCGCTACCAACCAAGCTGACAAGTTTACCTTCCCTCAAGTTATACGAGCTTTACGTACAAGTTCCTTTACGTTACACAATTTCCTTTACCTTCTTTCTCAAAGATTCATCACTGAGTACTTTCAAAGTCACCGTGAATACCGGCTTTAGAATCATGTTCATATCCATGAAGTACCATGATACCACTCCTTCAGGACGTGATTTCTGCAACATTAATAAGAAAACAATAAATGCACCACCAAAAACTACTTGTCTTAAGAGGTGTGTCCAAAAACATGGTCGACATCGAACGATGGCTTTGAGCTTCCTAGCCAAATGGATTCCCGCGAATCCTTGATTTTTCGCCTCAATGATTCTCCTCCTGAAATGAAAAGGATTCAGTCACATGTGCATTGTAAAGATCCTATTCTGCCAGCCTAGTTAGTCTGGATGGTAGCGCGCCTGCCTTGTAAGTGCTACGTCGCGGATTCGATTTCTGTAATGAGCGGATTTTATCCTAAACAGATAAGTTTCGTTCAAGGAACTGCTGGCTTTCTCCTATCCTGTCTTCCTTCCTCTTCGCTTTTGGTACGATAAGACCTTAGCCGTTTGCAGCGGGTAGCTTGTCACAGAATAGAGGGAGTCATGTTTGACTGAATTGAATTTCACATAACCGAATACAACTGATCTGGCGACAATGTAAATGGGTATTGAAATGTTATACAATGCAAATGGAAATTTACGTGATAGGTTTAGACACGTGTGCAGATGCAATATATGTACCTACGTACCTGGTTGATGTGCTGGTGCAATATATGTACCTACAAACTTACCTACGTACCTGGTTGAATTCCTCGTCGGAAACAAGACCGGAACAGTATATCACATCAAATGGACATTTGGTCTTATAACCACGCTTTCCATTCCACCCTGAAAGTCAAAATCAATCAAGGTGACAATGTTGTTGTAGACGTTTTATAATTTATATCATCATTTATCAATCAGTATGTTAGTGCAGCTGGACTAGGATATCATTTCATTTTTACAACCTTCTTTTCAGGAAGGCAAAATATACTTGGGGTTTTCTTGCTCTGATAGTGACTAATCATCAAAACGTCAATCTAAATTGTGAACGACAGGGTCTAGTATGAAACATTGAAACTGACACTCGTATTTATGAACAAGAATGATCGTTCTTAGATCAGTCTCAAGTCAAAATTGACCAATCAAATGCCTTGAGACTATGCTTAGCACGAACTTAAGAGCCAGCATTTTGTTCATAAATATGGGTGTAAAATATGTAATTTGGTAGAGCTTAACGCTAGCTTTCCAGTGTTACGTACTTACAACACCTTGTCTTTAGTTGTCTATGTTTCTGTCAGAGACTTACACAAGAAGCTGACTCGCTCTCTCTTCAATTTCTTTCCCATATCCTTGTAGTAGCTTTCAACTTTTTTGATGGTTCGATTCAGCAACTTCATGTTGATCTCTAGAGAGCAGATCGAGCTTTTCTCGTGAAGTAATTCATTCATGCAAACCGTGAGGTATCCTGAACCAGTACCAATCTCGAGAATAAGACTACCAGGGGTTTTTAGATAGGGTTCTGTGAGGGAAAGGATGTGTGATGCCTGCGAGAAGAACAAAGTTATTGTTAGAAAAATTTCTGCTCCGGTTGAGAACTTGCGTGTACAAAAGGATTGATATCGGTTTTAACTTCAATCTTTTATCAAGTTTGATGCTTTGATGACTTTCTCATAAAATGAAAATGCAATCATATACTCACGATGTGTGGGCATTCACAACTATAGCCATAGCCTACATTAACAGCTAGCGCGCTGGAGTTCTCACTCATATATTCCTGGTCGAGGAAGTAGGATCTGTTGACAGCTCTCAACACACGCCACACATCTGGGCTTTGTAGGGATTCCGGTTTGGAGGACAAAAATCTTTCCGGTCTACTTTGATCATTAGATCTCGCAATTCTTTGGTTTTGTACATATCGAATTCTGAAACACAAAGTTAGACGGTTAGATGAGTTTGGAACTGTGATAATGATAACGGAGGTCCCGTCCGAAATCGAAGAGAGGATGACAAGATAGGAGAAAGCCAGCCGTTCCGAGAACGAACTCGGCCTGTTCTAGGATGGCAGCCGGTTGTATTTAACAATGTTGTTCCAGCCTAGTTAGCCCTCCCGGGACGGATTTTATACTAAACAAATAAGGTTCGTTCTCGGAACGGCTGGCTTTCTTCTATCCTGTCTTCCTTTTCACGTGAAAGGATAAGATGGCTTTAACGACAACTAGTTTTAGCAGCATCAAGTGGATGCCTTAGGGCCCTCAGGCTGAAAACAGATTGGAGTGAAGGAAGACAGGATAGGAGAAAGCCAGCAGTTCCTTGAACGAAACTTATCTGTTTAGGATAAAATCCGCTCAATACAGCGCTTACAAGCCTTGTAATACAAGGCAGGCGCGCTACCATCCAGGTTAACTAGGCTGGCAGAATAGGATCTTTACAATGCACATGGTGACTGAATCCTTTTCATTTCAGGAGGAGAATCATTGAGGCGAAAAATCAAGGATTCGCGGGAATCCATTTGGCTAGGAAGCTCAAACTGTACACCAGAAGACAGGCTGACTTCAAAAAACTTGAAGATGACTCGTTCAAATTCATCGAAATTTAGGATCGCCTGGAGCTGCAATCCACTTAAAAAAGGTACCTATGATTTGGGTCTTTGAATAAATGACTTGGATCTTGGGTCTTTCCTCGTTTAAGTCTTAATGAGGATGACAAGATAGGAGAAAGCCAGCCGTTCCGAGAACGAACTCGGCCTGTTCTAGGATGGCAGCCGGTTGTATTTAACAATGTTGCTCCAGCCTAATTAGCTTTTAGGGTAGCGCGTCCTTGTTAGGTTGCGGGTTCAATTTCCTCCCGGGACAGATTTTATACTAAACAGATAAGGTTCGTTCTCGGAACGGCTGGCTTTCTTCTATCCTGTCTTCCTTTTCACTTCGATTTCTGGACGATAAGACCTTAGCAGTTACAGTTCTCTCTATCAAATCTCTAAAAATAATAATAATAATATTATACCTAGGTAATAATATTGTATAATTTGGTCATGATCAAGACTAACCTATGCGCTGATGTACTTACGTTTCAGGGCATCCATCAACGTGCTTGAGTTATCGTGAATATCATCAGGATCATATTGAATGTGAGGAACTGTCTTCAGGTTGGCCCAGTATCGCTTTTCTTCCGATGTAAAGATGGCGGTTACGTGATTTAGCCATGCCGATGCCAGCAAGCACGAAGAAAGTAGACCCATCATTACAGGGAAACTGAGGAAAAAGTTTTACGATTTATTGGTATATATCTATATTCCTATATACACATTGTATTACCTATTTGCATATTACTTTCTATGGAAAAAGTTTTACGATTTATTGGTATATATCTATATTCCTATATACACATTGTATTACCTATTTGCATATTACTTTCTATTTTTTTTCTCCCAGACATTACACAGGATTACTTTATGCTGGAGTCGTGTATTGAGAACATTGACAGATCCTTTTACACTCTTGATGACCCCTATCATATGAAACCATCAGACATTGGCTTCAACGCACATATGGACGCTCCTGACGTGGTAAGTTATAGGTGACATCTTCCAGTATTTGGCAGACTGTGCTAAAGCATTCATTTTCGATATCCCTAGTCTAGTAATCTAGTACAAAACGAAATATGGACTTCAGCTGAGGTAAAATTTATACTAAACAGATAAAGTTGGGAAACTGAACGCTGTGTAGGAATCTACTACCTACTTGAAATTGAGTAGGTAAGGCGTCGGCAGAGGTAGGTAAAAAGGGGGTGGCGACAGAGAAGCAAAAGTAACCAACACCGTTCAAGTCATAATTATCTATCTTAATAATCTCGGGAAACTGAACGCTGTGTAGGAATCTACTACCTACTTGAAATTGAGTAGGTAAGGCGTCGGCAGAGGTAGGTAAAAAGGGGGTGGCGGCAGAGATGCAAAAGTAACCAACACCGTTCAAGTCATAATTATCTATCTTAATAATCTTAAGACTAAAGGAATAATTGAGAGGCTGATCGGAAAAAGGGCGAAAGTCGAAGATTTGAGTTTTGAGAAAATCGCATTTGAAGTTTGAAAAGATAATTCCTTAGCACATGAGTTGAAACTCGTGTAACTCCGTGAAAAAAGGACCTATGAATATGATTCTTTTTAATTCGACGCAGAAGAATATTGTGGATCGAAAAATGCAATAATCGGAAAAAAGGCGAAAGTCTACCTTCCCCCGTTTTTCGATCAACCTCTCAATGTTTGAAGTTTGAAAAGATAATTCCTTAGCACATGAGTTGAAACTCGTGTAACTCCGTGAAAAAAGGACCTATGAATATGATTCTTTTTGTGTTCGACGCAGAAGAATATTGTGGATCAAAAAATGCAATAATCGGAAAAAAGGCGAAAGTCTACCTTCCCCCGTTTTTCGATCAACCTCTCAATTAAGCTACCTCATCAAAACTGTATTGATAACACTATGGTTGCGCACTCTTGAAACAAACTCATGGATTGAAAACTCTCCTAATTATTAAGACAGGGTGCATGAAATTGATTGACCATTCAACTGAGAGAATTCATTACCTATGTACGTATTAGACCTCTCAATTAAGCTACCTCATCAAAACTGTATTGATAACACTATGGTTGCGCACTCTTGAAACAAACTCATGGATTGAAAACTCTCATAATTATTAAGACAGGGTGCATGAAATTGATTGACCATTCAACTGAGAGAATTCATTACCTATGTACGTATTAAGTACATAAATTATTGTGATTAGCTATGTATTTATTAGTGACATTTGTAACACTCTACAGTCTACATAATATGAAGGTCTGGTGTGACATTAGGTCTGTAATGAAACCATCAATGTGGTGCAAAACAGGCATGCATTTTCTGGTATTTATGAGATGTAGACTTCAATTTATATTGGTTGTCTCGTGTAAACAACATAGTTTCCTACCTACCTATACTGTGCTTCCTCTAATTGCGGAATCTAGTTTTCCTCACAAAGATGAAATTGCGTGGAAATTGTTAAGAAATATGTAGATAGGTAATTAAAAACACGACAGAAGCTAATGAAGCCAGCCTACTTGGCTTGGAGGGTAGTGCGTCTGCCGCCCGGGGGCGAAAACAGATAAGGTTTGTTCTTGGAACGGCTAGATTTTTTCTATCCGATCCTAATCAAAGAGAGGCGAGTCTATTCGATTTCGGGACGATAAGACCTCCAAGCCAGCCTACTTGGCTTGGAGGGTAGTGCGTCTGCCGCCCGGGGGCGAAAACAGATAAGGTTTGTTCTTGGAACGGCCAGATTTTTCTATCCGATCCTAATCAAAGAGAGACGAGTCTATTCAATTTCGGGACGATAAGACCTCCGTTATATTCAAAAGGGTTCCTCTTACTCAGGGAATCTCGGAACGTTTAGCTTTCTCCTATCCTATCTTCCTTCCCTCTTCTATTTCGGGACGATAAGACCTCCTTTTTTCAAGTTCCCACTATACCTCGGAACGTTTAGCTTTCTCCTATCCTATCTTCCTTCCCTCTTCTATTTCGGGACGATAAGACCTCCTTTTTTCAAGTTCCCACTATATCGAAATCGCAACCTGGCTCTTTACTAGGCCGGGGCGCTACTCTCCAAGCGAACTCGTACATTTTTGGGGGCGATTTTTCTACCTTTATTTTCCAAGAGGGTGGAAATGTTTGTGATATTCTATTAGTAATTCAAAGATGACTGGTCTGATAACCCCTTTGAAAAATGTCAAACATTTTGAAAACATGGGAAGGCGGGAACTGTCTGTTATTATTGACATTGTTGACAACAAATAGGGTAAGTGTACCATTTGTTCGCCCACCTAAAAAACGTACAATTTATTGGCCCACCTGAGGGTCTACACCACGGGAAGGCGGGAACTGTCTGTTATTATTGACATTGTTGACAACAAATAGGGTAAGTGTACCATTTGTTCGCCCACCTAAAAAACGTACCATTTATTGGCCCACCTGAGGGTCTACACCACATATACCTAAGTCTGAACTGGACGAACTTTTTCAAGATCCAATTTTATCAAAAGAAAGGGCTTAAAGAATGCTATCGAAAACAATTTTGGAATAGAATGCTATTCCAAAATTGTAGTCATAAAAACAAAAATTAGAAAAATCAAAGTTCCTTCCTAAAAAAAAATTAATCGATTTTTGCTAAAATCTAACCGTTTTTCTTAAGGATTCACGCCTTGAGGTTTCTACACGTTATTTTTAATTATTATTTAATCTTGAGATATTTATGATAAAGTAGACAATATTCCACGTCTTTTGGTTAAAGTATCAAATTTGTATCTTTTATACAGACTTTGTATCTTTTAAGGCATGGGCCAAAAAATGGATCAAAAGTTTAGCCATGTCCCTAATGTTCGCCCCGTAGCCGAACAATTGGAACTCCCTAAAAAATTATGGTTCCAATTTTGTTGATTTCAAGTTTCTCAAGATTTTCTTTAAAACATTTTGATGTAATGCCTTCACTTGATATGACAATCGGAATGATGGTGATGTTGGTCAGTTTCCATGTTCTTTTCATGTCTTCTTTCAGCTCTTCATATTTCCTGATTTTTTCAACTTCCGTTTTCTGTATATTATGCGTTAAGGGTACCGCAACATCAATCATAATACCTTTGTTCTCCTTTTTATTGATGAAGACTATATCAGACTTGTTGTGGTCCACAGTTCTGTCCGTCAATATTGTTCTGTTCCAATATAGCAAATGATCCCTGGATTCCAGTACGGGCTCTGGGGTGTACTTATAAAAAGGGAAGAGGATCTTGTATATCAATTCGTAATTCTTTGCCAATTCGATATGGATAGGCTTGCCAAACGTCCCGAATTGGCCGGGACAGTTATTCCCACTATAACGTTTAAGTCACCCATCCATTTATTGGCCTTCCTCGGCGTAGCTTAACATAGGTGACGCTAAAACCGGTCTTAATAATGATCGACTGAAGTGTTATCTAAAACTTTCTCGCTTTGAGTTCATAGGTAGTCGCAACAAATTTCGAAATCAGAGCTCATTTGTGTGAGAAAATGTGAAAAAAATCCCCCCAAACCAGTGTTTTGGTTTTTTGGCTTTATGGTTTTTTGGATAAAATTTGCACCACCATTTTCGTGTTCCTGGTAAAAAGACCTTTAATTTGATATATAGGTCGACCAGGTTTGGATATGTCCTTCTATGGGGACAGACAGACTGACGACACCGAAGCGAATACAATAGCCCGTCCACTATACCTTTTTTCATTACTATCGTAATAACAAAGGAAGGACGGGCTAAAAATCTACATAATATTCCTTCGTTTCAAGTGTTGAAAACTCAATTTCAGGTTTCGGGGGATGCACATTTATTTTTAGGGTTTTGTTTTCTAAGGAGAGAAAACTTTGCTGCACTGAGAAAATTTTTCTCGGTGTAGGTACATGCAAAAACCAGTTCCCAATGGATCACTATTATAGTTAAGTAGCAACGTTGCTCGTGGTTGGTATTCGGATCTGTGACCATCTGAGCAATCCCCCTTCACTAATCAGCAGTTACGTATACTGGTACACGTAGGTACAGTGAGATTTCAGGCTGGTATCCACCCAGTTTAGAGTCTCCCAGCCAGACATGACTTTTTTTCAAGAGGTTTGACAGAGGGAACTGTAACGGCTAAGGTCTTATCGTCCCGACATCGAAGAGAGAAGGAAGACAGGATAGGAGAAAGCCAGCCATTGTCCGTAGAACTCACCACTTACCTATGAACCTTATTCGTTTGGATTCAAGGAAATGGTAGTGTTCATAGTCCACTGCCATATTTGCCAGTTTGACTAGTTCTGGTACATGCTCAATGCCAATGACCTCCCCCGAATGCCCAACCAGATGACCAAATATCGTGGACACATATCCTGTCCCTGAACCAATGTCCAAAACCTTCAGGTTCTGATAACTGCAAGGGTACTCTGTCTTGGACGTGTTAGGGTACATTAAATGGTCCATACAGAGCACAAATAAATGTGCTACCTGAAAGATAATCAAAAATACCTGGATATTTACTTAACTGCTTGGAAATCTAACTGTTCTAGGGGGACAGGATAGGAAAAAGGCAGATGTTCCAAGAACGAACCTCATCTGCCAGCCTAGTTAGATTGGTTGGTAAGCGTTTGCCTTGTAAGCGCTAGGCCTCGGGTTTAATCCCCGCCCTGAACCTGAACGGATATTGTTCGTTCTCGGAACGGCTGGCTTTCTCCTATCCTGTCTTCCTTCCTTCTCTCTTCGATTTCGGGACGATAAAACTTTGGCAGTTACAGTTCCCTTTATCAAACCTGTTTTTTTTTTTTAACTTTATCTGTTTAGTATAAAGTCGGAACTTCACAAATCAACGAAATAACAATAAAGTAACCTATGTGTTCAAATCTAATGCCGGTGACGAAACAATCGATCATTATTAAGACCGGTTTTAGCGTCACCTATGTTAAGCTACGCCGAGGAAGGCCAATAAATGGATGGGTGACTTAAACGTTATAGTGGGAATAAAGGGAGAACGGGCTCTAGTCTTGATTTTAAATCATTACATGAAAGTAAAATCAAAAAATCAAAATAATAAGAAACTGAATATTAAACAAAATAGGTAGGTACATACAGTGGGAATAAAGGGAGAACGGGCTCTAGTCTTGATTTTAAATCATTACATGAAAGTAAAATCAAAATAATAATAAACTGAATATTAAGAGTGGGAATAAAGGGAGAACGGGCTCTAGTCTTGATTTTAAATCATTACATGAAAGTAAAATCAAAATAATAATAAACTGAATATTAAACAAAATAGGTAGGTACATAAGTACTGATTTTCTCTGATCACGATCGAATAAACTACGGGCTAAAAAATTCCCGGAGGGACGGGCCCAGCTTGTTTAGGTAGGTACATAGGTACTGATTTTCTCTAATCACGATCGAATAAACTACGGGCTAAAAAATTCCCGGTGGGACGGGCCCAGCTTGTCTCCTTATTTTTAGTAATCTGGATAATCTTACAGAAAGTCCTTCAAAAATGTTTCAGTAAAGGATGGATCAAAGGGACATGCAGAAGAAGGACCCTATGATATCATTCATCTAGGGGCTGCGTGTATCGAGGTCCCAAAGGAGGTAAGAGAAAATTTTCTACATTAATTTATTTCAAAAGACAGGAAATGATTGCTAGACAGCATTTAATCAGCAGGAAAGAGGAGTGTACCTACGATTTAACTTTCTCAGGCCTTGTCTTCTCTTCGATTTCGGGACTGAATAGCCAGAGGTTTGTGAGTAGGTACCTATAGGACCTATAGGTAGGGAATAAACATGGTCTTACACCACATCGGCTTCACATTCTCATTGCTGAAATCATAAGGTAGAAGATACAATTTTATTTGCACATTGCATAGCTAAAACGAATTACACGGCGTTCATACAAATTTACATCTTTTTTTTTTTTAAAAAAATTTAAGAGAATCATAAGGTAGAAGATACAATTTTATTTGCACATTGCATAGCTAAAAATAATTACACGGCGTTCATACAAATTTACATCTTTTTCTCAAGAGGTTTGATAGAGGGAACTGGTTGGATTCTCGTTTATCCAGGTTCGACTGTATTTTGTTTATCTGTTTTTAATAATAGGTATTTTACCTATCACCTATCGTACCTATGTACATATATAAAATCCGCCCCGGGCGGGAATCGAACCCGCGGCCTAGCGCTTACGAGGCAGACGCACTACCAACTAAGCTAACTAGGCTGGCAAAATTTACATCTTTTTCTCAAGAGGTTTGATAGAGGGAACTGTAACTGCTAGGGTCTAATCGTCCCGGAAGCGAAGAGAGAAGAAAGACAGGATAGGAGAATGCCAGTCGTTCCGAGAATGAACCTTATCCGTTCGGGATAAAATCCGCACCGGGAATCGAACCCGCGACCTAGCGCTTACAAGGCAGACGCACCACCTTTCAAGCTAACTAGGCTCGTTATTTTTTATTTGCAGATTCTGGCCCAATTGAAGCCAGGAGGTCGCCTGGTTTTTCACAAAGGTTTACACAACGGACATTATCAGAGCTTGGCATATATCGATAGGTTACCCAACGGCACGTACCTGAGGGAGAAGTCTGGATACCCAATAGACAAACCTCTAGGGGGTCTCATATCCTTGAAAGAGCAGATGGATGAGTACAAAGTGCAACTTCAGGGAAAATACACAAAGTAAGTGCAAAGCTATATTATCTTAATCACTTGGACATAACAGAAATAATAATTTTATTGACACATCTTGGTGTTTTTTCATTTACCTAAATAAATTATTTCTTGAACTAGGTACCATCAGATCCCTATAGGTATGTACAGATAACTTAAGCAGTGAAAATAACTTATACAACGACGTTGATGAGGGAGAAGTCTGGATACCCAATAGACAAACCTCTAGGGGGTCTCATATCCTTGAAAGAGCAGATGGATGAGTACAAAGTGCAACTACAGGGAAAATACACAAAGTAAGTGCAAAGCTATTATCTTAATCACTTGGATATATTGGGCGGACAAAGAACAGATATATATGCTAAAGGTTGTGCTGAAAGAGCAGATGGATGAGTACAAAGTGCAACTACAGGGAAAATACACAAAGTAAGTGCAAAGCTATTATCTTAATCACTTGGATATGGTTGAGGATAAAGTCCCCAGTACCCTCGGGTGGCAATCAAACGACCCAGCGCTACTTTCCATTCTAACTGGGCTGGTGGGTGTCTTGAATGTCGTGTTTTTAAAAGGTTGTGTAATAACTAGAGCCCAAGGTATAGCGAAGTTCCATTTCGTGATGTTTTTGTTCTTTCTCTAATAGAGGTAGAATAAAAATTAAGACTTATGGTAGGTACCTATCGACGACCATAGTGATCTATGATACCATAGAAAGAGGGTTCTAAGTGGGTTAGGGGGGGGGACATTTATTCGGTTTCTACTGACTTAGAATCCGGGTTCAGGATCGGATTATCCGATCCTAACCTTTTTTCTACCCGGATTCTAAGTGGGTTCTAACTTCTACCCGGACAGAATCCTATTTTGGTTACTTGGGCAGTTACTGAAGAGCCACGGATCGAAGAGACGTTCAATATTCAAAGATGAAAGCGTTCGAACGACCCAAAAAAGTCACGAGCAGCATTGACCATCATCACCTCTCTAAAATTTCAATCATTCAATGAGTGCTCATTAGAAAGATTTTTTGACAATAGAGTTGAAGTTGTTGGAAATACATGATTTCTGAACGCATAGAAGCAATTTGTGTATAGCATCCCGGCAAACTGGTACCTTGGAATAATTCTGCCCAAGAAAACAACACTTTAGCAGAAACCCTTACGAAGGTATCACACAGGATCTTTCATTCAAGACCTTTGCACCCACACGGGAAGTTCAATACAACATGTACCAGCTTTTTCCCCTGTTATGTCTACTACAGACAAAGTTCCTGGTTCGGGCCCAGGATATGTACCACAGTTACCACACATATGACTTCTATTCCCAGTCGGACGAAAATGATTTTTCCCACAGTACCACGGAGAAACCAATAGAGTTTTATGATTTCCTTGAAGAAGCCAAAAACGGAACTGAGCTCCTTTACAAACTTAAACGTAAGTAGAGATTTATTTACTGAGATATTGAAATGTCGAAAAACCTTGAAACTCCATTAGATATTTAATTATTTCTTGTTAATAATAAATACGTGTTTTAACTGAGGGAACTGTATAACAACGGAAGTTTTATCGTCCCGAAATCAAGGCAGAAGGAGGACCCTTAGATATCTATTAAGATAAAATTTGTCCCGGGCGGGAATCAATCCCCTAACCTAGGCGTTTAAAGACAGGCTTATGAATCCCTTGTAGTCCTAGCGAACCCCTCACAGGGAAAAAGTTACTGAGGGAACTGTATAACAACGGAAGTTTTATCGTCCCGAAATCAAGGCAGAAGGAGGACCCTTAGATATCTATTAAGATAAAATTTATCAAGTAGACGTAGTATTAATAGGCGTTCACAACGGAAAACTGACCATCGACCCTCGCCTAGTACTGACCCAAGAGAAAATAAACAAACCATGCGAATGAATAGAAGTGTCCTCAACGGAGCCTTGACCATAGTACCGACCCCCGCAAAAAATCAAGAGTGGTTCTTTTCTTTTTCTCTAAAGCTTACAAATTAGTTATCGATACTAAATTACCGACCTGTTTAACTTCTGTCTCCTGGACTTTGCCTCCGACGTAGACAACATCATAAGTTGTCTGTTTTGGATATCCTTTCCTTGCATCCCCCTCTGAGGAAAGTTGCACAGAGAAGGTTAACGATGGATTAAGGTAATATGCTAATAGACCCAAGTGGCGAGCTCTCTGCCAAGGGCACTCATGGTGGGATGGATGGGGACGAATTAAATAAGTAAGTAAAGCTAGAAACACACTACCATTACGTCACGTCACGTGAGCTCATGGGGAGTTAGAAAGATCTGGGTCAAAGTTTTCCTATAATATTGTAGGTAATCTCGTTCAAGACAGCCACACGACTATGACGTCACGGGATGGGGACGAATTAAATAAGTAAGTAAAGCTAGAAACACACTACCATTACGTCACGTCACGTGAGCTCATGGGGAGTTAGAAAGATGTGGGTCAAAGTTTTCCTATAATATTGTAGGTAATCTCGTTCAAGACAGCCACACGACTATGACGTCACATGACGTAACGAGAAGAGATGAAAGAAGGAAGACAGGATAGGAGAAATCCAGCCGTCATGGGGAGCTAGAAAGATGTGGGTCAAAGTTTTCCTATAATATTGTAGGTAATCTCGTTCAAGACAGCCACACTACTATGACGTCACGTGACGTAACGAGAAGAGATGAAAGAAGGAAGACAGGATAGGAGAAATCCAGCCAATGGTGGGATGGATGGGGACGAATTAAATAAGTAAGTAAAGCTAGAAACACACTACCATTACGTCACGTCACGTGAGCTCATGGGGAGTTGCGATTATGTTCGCGGATTTGGCAATTATGTTCGCGGATTCGCGTCCCGAATCGACATTTTGGATATTTGGCAAGCCTAGATATGGATGATCTTCGCCACTTGATTGTGTCTTCCCAGATAAACATTGTCGGCTAAAGCAGAGCATCCGTTCTATTCTATAGTTTCATTATTTTGCTTACATTTCCTGCATCTGTCTACGACACCATCTAGTTTCAATGTGTGTTTTTCGTAATTCTTTGTCCGAATAACTCTATCTCGGATCGCTGTTAAGAAACCTTCTGTTTCGGCAAAAGAATGTACCAATAAATGGTACATTTACCCTATTTTCGTTCTAAAGTCTAAACTGTAAACAAGTGACTAAAGTGGACGTTTGATTGGTTCATAACAGAAGATCGAAGAGCAGAAGTATTGTTTGAAGATTCCAGTGACTGATATGACCACTATGTCCGTACCCTTCTAACAAGTTCCCTTTTCTTTTCCCCAGACGTTATCGTATTGACAAACCTCAAGATGTGCCATAGAAGAGCGGTGTAAGGGGGGGTGGGGGGGGGGGGACATTTATCCGGTTTCTACTGACTTAGAATGCGGGTTCAGGATCGGATTATCCAATCCTAACCTTTATTCTACCCGGATTCTAAGTGGGTTCTAACTTCTACCCGGATAGAATCCTATTTTGGTTACTTGGGCAGTTACTGAAGAGCCACGGATCGAAGAGCAGAAGTATTATTTGAAGATTCCAGTGACTGATATGACCACTATGTCCGTACCCTTCTAACAAGTTCCCTTTTCTTTTTCCCAGACGTTATCGTATTGACAAACCTGAAGATAACATCTGGCACGCCTTAGGACTGAACCGAAAAGCTGAAACCATTGATGCGTTCAGCATATCACCTGTGATGCCTCCTAACTACACGGGATATACTCACAAACTCCGAGACAAATTCGATAGTGCATTTCTCAGAGAGGGATATGAGCGATCAGATTTCATTCCACATCCAAAATAAACAAATATGTGTGATTACAAAGAATACATTATTTGTGGATATAATGATGATTCTCGGACGACTATTATTTTATTTGTTTATTTATTTATATTTTTATTTATTTATTTATTTTTATTTTATTTATTTTTTCAATAAGCGATGAGAGTCAGCCATGGTTGTTGTTTACTATCTACTACTTACACAAATTAGTCATTTTAGCAATACAAGGTGATTTTATCCCCCTAGGCATTATACTTACTGAAAACTCTGAAAGTGGCAAAGTGCAGTCCAGTTTAGAGAAGAAGAAAACGTTTTAAAAACAATAGAAGGGGGAACAACGCACTTTATTTTAAATATTCAACCTCAAACAATATAAATATTAGTGTCAAAATGAAAATTACCATTTGCACTAATCTTATTCTATTGATAAACTTAAATATGTACCTATCAACCTGTACCCTGCATTTGGAATAAAATGTTGCCTCTGATATAATCATGTAGGTATTATTGTTTCGGGATCCATTTCTCGGATATGATGACTTTGGTGCGAGCAGTAATGAAATAATGAAAGAGAAATAATAAGTAATGGGTAAATAATCATCTAAAAATTCTGATAAAATATTTCGGACCTCGTAATTATTGCAACTAACACATTTTGTGTACCTATTTGAATGAAAATGATAGATTATACGAAAAAGTTGAAGATGTGATTTGTAACCCGGAATAAAGTCCAATCCAACTCTCTGTGAGAGAATAAGGCACTATGAATAATATAACAATTTAGAGATCTGTTAAACTGTGATAGAACAGGAACAACTTTTACTTAAAACTAAAAGGAATGGACTAACATTATCTAATATTACACTAAGGGGAGAAACAATAGTAAATAATAACATTAACTAGAAAAAATGTTAACTAGCATGGAGTTCAAAATTCTACATAACTACTAACTACCCTGGTGGTGAAAAAAGAAAACACGTTTATAAGTTTCAAATTCATTGTTTTTACGTCATATGGTATCGGTCAAAAAATAAAGAACATAGAGGTTAGAAGTTTGGGCATTTGTCATGTTAAAAATATACAGACGAATGATATAAATGATTCTCAAATTAAATTTAAAAAAGTCTTATTTCAGCCCACACTGCGTTCTTTGCTAAGAACACAAAAAAATGTTTCGTAATTTCTCCACTAGATGTCATCATGTTTGTTGAATTTCCACATTTTACCCCCACTCCTGACGCAGAGTGAACGCCGCATCGATGCGGCGTTGGAATGAAAAACAGACCTTAGCATGGAGTTCGAAATTCTACATAACTACTAACTACCCTGGTGGTGAAAAAAGAAAACACGTTTATAAGTTTCAAATTCATTGTTTTTACGTCATATGGTATCGGTCCAGTGGCGTAGCGTGGTCTAAAGTCAAGTGTAAGGCGTGTAGGGCACTAATTTCCATCACCATGCACATTACTACATAAGTCTACTACATCTACTACATAAGTCTACTACAGTCTACTACATAAGCACATACTACATGCACATACTTCTTCATAAATATTTAAAGTCAAGGGTATTTGAGTAAATTTTGAGTGTATGGCCGCCATACACGCCCTACATGGACGCTACGCCATTTTTTGACCGATAATCGGTCAAAAAATAAAGAACATAGAGGTTAGAAGTTTGGGCATTTGTCATGTTAAAAATATACAGACGAATGATATAAATGATTCTCAAATTAAATTGAAAAAAGTCTTATTTCAGCCCACACTGCGTTCTTTGCTAAGAACATCCTCTACAAGTCTACATCCTTATCCTCTATGTCTAGTTTTTATTAAGAGTCCACGGAAATTAAATCTAAAATATTTTATTTGCACAACTGAATTCCCAGCTAAGAGCAAAAAATAAATTTACATTGTAACAACAAAAAGATCAATTTTTGATAAGTGATTTTAACATCAATATATCTATACAAATAATGTATAACTAATTTCATTATAATGTCTTACATACATATAAAACATGCCTACTTTAAATATGTTTTATGCAGTGTGAACACATTAGACTTTAATTTAAATATATAAAAAAATATGTATATTTATATTTAACTATTTTATTTACTTTTACAAAAGAAAATAGTGCCTTTGTAATAGTGATTAATCTATTTTAGGTATTAACAAAAAATATATATGTACCCGATTTCAAAATTAATCCACAAAGCACGGGAAATAAGTAGTCCATTTGATTTAATTTGTCTTAAGTGATGACGTAGGATTGGACACAAATATTGCGAGATTGCCTAATTAATTCATTAACGGCTTTCAGTTTGAATTCTATTTCAGTGGCCTTCCAATGTTCGTATCCAAAAATGTAACGCCACACACACGGTATAATATTAGAGACAATAATATTATTTAGTCGTACCTAAATGGTATTTTTAAAAAAATGTTAGGAACTTTTACTTTCTATTATTTTGGTAAGATTTCATAAAATGGTCAAAAATAAAATTAATGGTGTGCAAGATGAAAATTTTCAATACACAGAGAAATAAAAATAATGTGGATTTTTGTCATTGTCATTATTATAGGATATAGAATAAAATAGCCAAAGAGCTCCATTCTTAATGGATCATTAAAGTGGAATGTTTTAAATTCAAAATTTTCAAGAAAGATCAAGTAGGTACTTAATAAACAAGTATTTATATACAAATTTGAACAATAAGAAATTCAATCGGTGGTTATCATGATATTATGCATAGAGCAGGTAACTAAAGACAATTAGCCAGGATTTTGATAAAATTCAACATTGTGGAAAAATATCCTATGGATAAATATGTATGTTACATACAAACAAAAAGGTAACAGAAAATTTTGGGAACAAGCTTTTTTTACATTTATAACTATGCTTAAAAGTACATTCAAAATTAAACCAAATTATATGCATAGAGCAGGTAACTAAAGACAATTAGCCAGGATTTTGATAAAATTCAACATTGTGGAAAAATATCCTATGGATAAATATGTAGGTATGTTACATACAAACAAAAAGGTAACAGAAAATTTTGGGAACAAGCTTTTTTACATCTATAACTATGCTTAAAAGTACATTCAAAATTAAACCAAATTGAAAATTTCCATAACCATTATGAATAATACATAACAAAAAATATTACAATTAAAATCTGTACAAAATAATTCCTCTCTTTTAAAGAAAAAGGCACGAAGATGATTTTTGTACAAATTGCAAGGCAACAGCATATCTAATCTTATCTTACCTAATAAAATTATCTCATCGAGAATACATTCTCAAAATAAAACTCAATAAATAATAAAAATAAATAACATTATGACTTGGGAATTTTTTCAAAGGATAAGTATAAATAAAACTTGACGTGGAAAAAAAAATATAAATTAAAATAAAACTAAATACTTCTAAGAGATAAGGTTAAAAAGAAAAGATGACTCAATAAATAATAAAAATAAATAACATTATGACTTGGGAATTTTTTCAAAGGATAAGTATAAATAAAACTTGACGTGGAAAAAAAATATAAATTAAAATAAAACTAAATACTTCTGAGAGATAAGGTTAAAAAGAAAAGATAGAAAAATCCAATATTAAAATAGAAAATATCCAAACCAATCAAGATTATAAATTCGAAATTTCACCAGTAGGTAATACTGCAATTTTTTACCAATGTATGTAGATATTAAAATAGAAAATATCCAAACCAATCAAGATTATAAATTCGAAATTTCACCAGTAGGTAATACTGCAATTTTTTACCAATGTATTCACTGAAAATATGTATCATATCAATATTGAAATAAATTAAAAACAGGATTATCGTTAACTTTGGTATATAAAATAAATAACAAAACATGACTAATGTACATTACATACCTACTATCTACTATGGTAAAAATAATCATAGCAGCTGTCCATTAAATTTTTGGTATTTGCCAATAGGAAAATTTTCTCGGTGTACTCCTACATTGCATATTAAGAGAAAAAAACGAAGAACCTGTTAGCATTTCATCTTCTTCAGATCCTTCGGTTTTCCTTGTAATATATTCTTGAGTACCATGAATACATGTTGCCATAGAAATCTCTAATGGCCTATCGACAATATCACCTTCTTCTTCAACACATGTTTCTGTGTATTCTACAATTGCTACCTGTTCATCTGATTCCACGTCCAGGCCATTGTTATTTATATGGGTTGGTAATGACTCTGTCAAAATATCATGACTCACTTTAGGAGACAAATTTACTTGCGGTTCGTTTAAATGAAGAGTATTTAATCTCTCTGTTAATTCACAATTTGAGGCCTCCATTGTGTTTTCAGATGGAACATCATCGAAATCCTGATCACTCAATGTCTGTCCAGAGTTTGAAATATTTTCACCACTATTTGAAGTGCGACTTTCATATTGACTTTCCATCACATTTTCCATGTCTGTACTGCCATTATTTTCACATAACATGGTTACACTATTCTCTTCTGAATATTTAGAGAGGTCTTTTTGTTCACCTCCATCGTTGACCTCGTATGTTTCATCTGATGGACTTTTAAGCTCTGGACAAGGCAAGCATTCCTTTACTTTTTCAACTGTCATTTCCATTTTATCCTGACAAATAGAAGTGACATCTTTCTGTAACTGTCCTGAAATCTCAATATCAAATATTGGAATTTTCGAAGGGTTCTCTGTTTCCGAACTGAAACTTTCTTCTCTTGCAGGTGGTTTTGATACTATTTCTGAGAACCCTGGTAACTCTATCGAACCCATATCTTTATTAGAGTCTACTGTTCCTATTGTGTCATCTAATATTTGATTCATAGTCTCTCGAATGGTAGAGTCCTTACCAACCCATTTCTCTGGACACTGCAATTTCCAGCTTGACAAATAATCAGCTTCAGTAGGAGGTCGTAATCCTGATGATAGTTCATCAAGTCCAAGTGTTCTTTTACAAGAGAAAGGAGAACGCTTCTCCTGTCTACCTTGAGCAATTTTGGACAATGGGCATTTGAACGTTTCAGTATCGCCCAACATAGTTGGTGATGGAGTAAGTTTAGTTGGAGTTCTATCTCGGATCTCCCATTGGGAATGATCTATTTTTTTACTGAAATCTTTGTCTTGACGAAAAGACACGTTGGATTCTTTCTCCTGTCTACCTTGAGCAATTTTGGACAATGGGCATTTGAACGTTTCAGTATCGCCCAACATAGTTGGTGATGGAGTAAGTTTAGTTAGAGTTCTATCTCGGATCTCCCATTGGGGATGATCTATTTTTTTAGTTAAATCTTTGTCTTGACGAAAAGACACGCTGGATTCTTCATTGTTTGTTTCGATCGATTCATTTTCTGAATCACTCCATGAGTCAATTACTACAAAATCTTGATCATCTTCAAATATTTTTTCTTCGACTTCTGGAAGGTCACTTGAAGGACTTCCAGAGAACTTGGGGTTCACAAATTCACGAGTCTTTTTATTGAGTTCGAAATCTATTGGGTTTAAATTGATTATTGAAGAGGTAGATAATGTCATTTGACTTTTTTCAAGTGTAGCATCTTCATCCTTTGTGGGGAGTTTTGCACTGTCGCAAAGTTCTTTAGAAGAACTTTCACTATAATTTTCAGTAAATTTTTTATTTTGGTTGGCATTATTCTTAGAATCAACCTTCTGTGATTTAAAATGAAGCTCATGTAGATGCCGCAAATGACGAGACAGGAAGTCCTGCAATCAGAAAATTAACTCATTAGTATGTTTAAACGCGACAACATGTCAACTTGTGAATATATAGGATTTAATTATTGGTATCTGCACGATCAGTTTTAGTTTTTAGGTAAGATTTTTTGTCCCTGTGCTTATAATGAGATTTAGTTTTTGGCTCACTTTCGTTTTCTTCAGACCGTTTAGAAATCATTGGTACATCCATGATATTTCTTTCTTCCGTGGACTGCAGAGGATCAGGAGAAATAACTGGTGATTTAGTTGTACTGACTTCTTTCTCTTCGTGACAAATTGATAAAGGGCTTTCATTCAAAGGTTTAACACAAGATACGTGTATATCTTCGGGATTAGAGATATCTTCCTTTGAAGGTGTAATAGACTCGACAGAAGGTTGAAATGAAGACTTCATGTTAGTTTCCATTTCATTATTGCATTCCGAGTTGCTTTTTACTTGCATTTCAGAAATTCTGTGACCTTCTTCAGAGCTTTGGCTGTTTGTTCTGTGATCTTCCAAAGAAACCATTTTTTCCTCTTCAAGGTACGATTCCTCTATGTGATTTATTTTCTTAGAGGGTGATTCTGTTTTATCCTTAGTGACCCTTTCAACTACATTAGGAACAGAATCTAATGTTTGAGACGTATTGTTTGTTTCGATCGATTCATTTTCTGAATCACTCCATGAGTCAATTACTACAAAATCTTGATCATCTTCAAATATTTTTTCTTCGATTTAGTTCTACATGAAGCGATTGATTTGAGAAATGTTCCCTAGTTTTTGATCCATGTTCATCTTCCAATGTCTTCAAAACAGTATCATTCTGAACATATCTCATTTATAGTACTATTTTTAGGAATTGAACACATATCCTTGTCTGTTAACAGTTCTTTCTCTGCTTGTGAGGATTTGATTTGATTTACAATTTCATCTTGTACTTCTACATGTCTTGAATTTTCAATAGTATGATGGACTGATATTTGAGTTTCTGAAGGGAGTAGAACTTTTCATAACGTTTCCAGAAGTTATCTTCTGTTCATTGTAAGGTGATTTATTTCCAGCTTCAATGTTGTTATCTTTCTGTCCTACATCACCATTTGACGTTTCTACTGCAGATCTCTCGTTGGATTCAACAGTATTTTTACTTTTTCCTGTGCTTCTTTCAGTATTTTGAGCATTCTCAGCAGAATCGGGTATTTCACTATCTTGATTGGAACATCATCGAAATCCTGATCACTCAATGTCTGTCCAGAGTTTGAAATATTTTCACCACTATTTGAAGTGCGACTTTCATATTGAATTTCCATCACATTTTCCATGTCTGTACTGCCATTATTTTCATAAAACATGGTTACACTATTCTCTTCTGAATATTTAGAGAGGTCTTTTTGTTCACCATCGTTGACCTCGTATGTTTCATCTGATGGACTTTTAAGCTCTATGTCATTTGACTTTTTTCAAGTGTAGCATCTTCATCCTTTGTGGGGAGTTTTGCACTGTCGCAAAGTTCTTTAGAAGAACTTTCACTAAAATTTTCAGTAAATTCTTTATTTTGGTTGGCATTATTCTTAGAATCAACCTTCTGTGATTTAAAGTTACTGTTACGATCTTGAAATGTATCCATTATATTTGCATTTGTATCACTTGCGCATTTCCGTGAGTCATTTGACGTATCTCTTATTGCAGGCGAGTTTTCATAAGGTTCTAAATTGCACTTTTCACTTGTATCTTTCATACCATTAAAATGTATTTCGTCTTTTTGGTGAGAAATGATATTGGTATATGCACGATCAGTTTTAGTTTTTAGGTAAGATTTTTTGTCCCTGTGCTTATAATGAGATTTTTCAAAGCTTTCTTGTGAAGAACATCTATGCTCATATCGCCAAGATTTTTCAGCTCTGTGATCCTTTACATCTCTATGTTTTTCGTAACATGTTATATCACGCTTAGTGTATTCATTTTTGTATGGATACCTACTTTTCTCTGAAATTTTCTGACTGCTTGTAGGTTTGACGTATCTCTTATTGCAGGCGAGTTTTCATAAGGTTCTAAATTGCACTTTTCACTTGTATCTTTCATACCATTAAAATGTATTTCTTTTTTTTGGTGAGAAATGATATTGGTATCTGCACGATCAGTTTTAGTTTTTAGGTAAGATTTTTTGTCCCTGTGCTTATAATGCAGGGAAATATCTCAACATCTGAACAAACTGATAGTTTAGTATCTAAAGAGTCCCTGATCTTTTTAGACACTGGACTTTCCATGTAAATATTGTCATTGTTTCCATTGTTAGGTGAAATACTTGGTACAAGAGAAACAGTCTCATTTACTAAAGCATAGCTTTCATCACTTATGTCTTTGGATGTATCTTGTTGCCGAGCTGTGATCTCTTCACTCACAGTTTGTTGTAGTAATTTACCATTTTCATGACCATCAGTAGTATTGCCCTTCTCTCTCAGCGTCGAATTATTATTATTTGATTTATTGTCTTTAGAAGATTGATGATTTTTCACTAGCTTCCTCACAACTTTGTTAATACATCGGGTATCAAGAGATTTGAAAGCATTCTCAGAAGAATCGTATTTTTCTTCTTTTTTCTCCACGTCTTTGTGCTTGTAGGTCCATAATTATTCCTGTGATGTCTTGTCCTATCAGTAAGGCTATTTTTGTGTGAAGATTTTTCTTTTATCTCACCATTTTCTTCATAGTTTAGATTGCTTACTGAGTGTTTTTCGACATTTCTTTCTTTCATTTCTAGTTCCGAAATCAATACTTCTGAATTACATGGAATGAAACTTTCAGGAGGCTTGTAGGTCCATAATTATTCCTGTGATGTCTTGTCCTATCAGTAAGGCTATTTTTGTGTGAAGATTTTTCTTTTATCTCACCATTTCCTTCATAGTTTAGATTGCTTACTGAGTGTTTTTCGACATTTCTTTCTTTCATTTCTAGTTCCGGAATCAATACTTCTGAATTACATGGAATGAAACTTTCAGGAATAATTTGGGTTTCTTGAGTTTTTTCTTTGGAATTGAAGCTCTTTTCATCAGGTAAGGTTAAAATTACGTTGAAAGGATCAACTTCACTGATAAACTTATTTCCAATGGTTTCAGAAGCTTTAAGTTTTCTGTTATTGAACAATTTAGGTTTAGGAGCTATTAAGGATTTAGATACAAATTGCCTTTTCAAATTCTCAAATCTGATGATACTTTTCATTTTTAAGAACTGCTTTCTCTTATTTGCATCATTCTTGTTTTGAATAGTTGTCTTATCATTCCCACTTGATGATTTTTCCTTTCAGGAGTAATTTGGGTTTCTTGAGTTTTTTCTTTGGAATTGAAGCTCTTTTCATCAGGTAAGGTTAAAATTACGTTGAAAGGATCGACTTCACTGATAAACTTATTTCCAATGGTTTGAGAAGCTTTAGGTTTTCTGTTATTGACCAATTTAGATTTAGGAGCTATTAAGGATTTAGATACAAATTGTCTTTTCAAATTCTCAAATCTGATGATACTTTTCATTTTTAAGAACTGCTTTCTCTTATTTGCATCATTCTTGTTTTGAATAGTTGTCTTATCATTCCCACTTGATGATTTTTCATTGGGATGGGTCTTCGTGAGCAAAGATAAATCTTGAAAATTAGTTTTTAACAAGTCTGGCTGAGAATCAACTTTAGTTGCTTCAGATGTGTTAGTTTTATGGAGTAAAGT
Source organism: Diaphorina citri (assembly GCF_000475195.1). NCBI lineage: Eukaryota > Metazoa > Arthropoda > Insecta > Hemiptera > Psyllidae > Diaphorina > Diaphorina citri. The sequence continues at coordinate 115,033 of NW_007378067.1, read as the reverse complement.
AGAAACGTGATCTAAAGACGGATTTGTTCCTTTAGGGAAATATCTCAACATCTGAACAAACTGATAGTTTAGTATCTAAAGAGTCCCTGATCTTTTTAGACACTGGACTTTCCATGTAAATCTTGTCATTGTTTCCATTGTTAGGTGAAATACTTGGTACAAGAGAAACAGTCTCATTTACTAAAGCATAGCTTTTATCACTTGTGTCTTTGGATGTATCTTGTTGCCGAGCTGTGATCTCTTCACTCACAGTTTGTTGTAGTAATTTACCATTTTCATGACCATCAGTAGTATTGCCCTTCTCTCTCAACGTCAAATTATTATTATTTGATTTATATTCTTTAGAAGATTGATGATTTTTCACTACCTTCCTCACAACTTTGTTAATACATCGGGTATCAAGAGATTTGAAAGCATTCTCAGAAGAATCGTATTTTTCTTCTTCTTCCTCCTCCACGTCTTTGACAGTACATAGAGTATCAAGAGGTTTGAGAGTTGCAGATACCATTTCTTCTAAGAGTTTTTCTTCATCACTTTCTTCTAGTATTGTCTTGTTGACAACAGGAACTTGCTCTTCAACAGTGTTTCCAGTTACTTCATTATTAGTAAAATCATTTTTTTCTTGTAGGAATGATATTTCTGCACTTGAAGTTTTTTCTTCTACTATTTTTGGAAAGCTGGTATTATTTCTGTCTGTCTTTTTTGTAATTCTTTTTATACTTTTTAAATCTTTGTCTTCAGCTTTAAATAAAGAAAAATTGGCATCAAAAGCGTTCAATTTCCTTTTTAGAGACGAAATGCATTTCAAACTTTTTTTATTTGCGCCAATTTTCTCATCACAGCCCACTTTAGATACCGATATCTGAGTATTGATAGCGGATAATTTTTTATGTAAAATTTCCTTTTTAGAGACGAAATGCATTTTAAACTTTTTTTATTTGCGCCAATTTTCTCATCACAGCCCACTTTAGATACCGATATCTGAGAATTGATAGCGGATAATTTTTTATGTAAAACAACTTTGGAATTTGAAACCTTATGTCTGCTTGTTATTTGACCATTTTCGCCAGAAATTTCAGCTGCCTTCGATTTCTCGTGTTCATTTTCCACCTCTTTCTTTCTTGACAGCTTATCTTCATGAGAGTGACAGTTTATCTTTGTGGTTTTGGTTATAGGCAACTTTGATGGTATTTTATTGTGTAAAATAACTTTGGAATTTGAAACCTTATGTCTGCTTGTTATTTGACCATTTTCGCCAGAAATTTCAGCTGCCTTCGATTTCTCGTATTCATTTTCCACCTCTTTCTTTCTTGACAGATTATCTTCATGAGAGTGACAGTTCATCTTTGTGGTTTTGGTTATAGGCAGCTTTGATGGTATTTTATTGTTTTTCATTTGATCGGTATTATTATTTTCATAGTATTTTCTTTTTGCTTTGGTTACTGATTTATTTTCACATTTTTCTGTTACATGTTCCTCTTTATTATTGGTAAACGTTTTACTAATTAAATTAGTTTCAGATATAGTTGTTTCTTCGATCTTCATAATTTTGTTCATGTTTTCGTCTTCATCAAAAGATTTTAGAAGCTTCCTTTTATTTTTTATTCTTTTCAAACATTTTCTTACATTGTTAGTGCAAGCTTCTATTTTTTCCAATGTTTCATGATTGTGTGTGTCATTACTCTTCTTCATAGAGGAGCTAGTATCGGATATTGATTCAGCTGAATGTGTTGGGGTTATGAGCATATTTTCTTTACAATCGCTGTACATAATACCATCATTACTTTCAAGTTCGTTTTCTCTATTTTTTTGTTGGTTAGGGTCAAAAGAATTGGTTTTCGGAAATGATCTCTTTCTTAAACCCGATTTTATGCCTGGTATAGTATGTGAGGGTATTTTATTGTTTTTCATTTGATCGGTATTATTATTTTCATAGTATTTTCTTTTTGCTTTGGTTACTGATTTATTTTCACATTTTTCTGTTACATGTTCCTCTTTATTATTGGTAAACGTTTTACTAATTAAATTAGTTTCAGATATAGTTGTTTCTTCGATCTTCATAATTTTGTTCATGTTTTCGTCTTCATCAAAAGATTTTAGAAGCTTCCTTTTATTTTTTATTCTTTTCAAACATTTTCTTACATTGTTAGTGCAAGCTTCTATTTTTTCCAATGTTTCATGATTGTGTGTGTCATTACTCTTCTTCATAGAGGAGCTAGTATCGGATATTGATTCAGCTGAATGTGTTGGGGTTATGAGCATATTTTCTTTACAATCGCTGTACATAATACCATCATTACTTTCAAGTTCGTTTTCTCTATTTTTTTGTTGGTTAGGGTCCAAAGAATTGGTTTTCGGAAATGATCTCTTTCTTAAACCCGATTTTATGCCTGGTATGGTATGTGAGGCGTCCCTTCCTTCGTTATTTACACATGAGTTATTCATATGGATTCCGTCTCCTTCAGTTGACGAACAACTCTTTTCTTCTGACGCATTGTTCACCTTTGATTGGATTGAAGTATTAGGTTTTGAAGAACGTTTCTTGACCAGTTTCGAGGATTTCAATATTTCGCTTGGCAAAATTTCAGTAGCCTCTTCTTTATGCAATACACATTTCTTCATTTGTGTAATTTCAACTGTTTTTTCTTCGGCACTTCTCTTCTTTTTTAAAGAGCTTTCACAGTTCAATATTGCATTGTTCATGTGTTTATTTTCTTCTAATTCTGATTTTTGCTCAGGTTTCAAAACAGGGATTGATTTGACGTTATGTTTGTTATCCTTTACCTCATTCCAAAACGGCAGTAATGTAGGGGGTGGTTCCGTATTATTGGTTGACATTTCTTTTTCCCATGTCACATCGGATCCAGAACAGTTCTTATTTAAAGGTGTGTCACTTTCTATATGGATGTCTTCATTTGAACTATCCACTATGACAAGAGGCGTTTCATTGGCGGCAGTAATGTAGGGGGTGGTTCCGTATTATTGGTTGACATTTCTTTTTCCCATGTCACATCGGATCCAGAACAGTTCTTATTTAAAAGTGTGTCACTTTCAATATGGATGTCTTCATTTGAACTATCCACTATGACAAGAGGCGTTTCATTGATTTGAGATGAATTATATATTTTGCTATTGCTGGGACTGCTCGGTTTCCAAGATTTTTGTTTTATTTCATTGTTAAACAAAGTTCTACTTTGAGGTTTATACTTCATAAGTACATTGTTCTGTTCAAACACCTGATTATACGTATACACTGTGGTGACGTAATTTCTTGCAACAGGCTGGGGTGTAGGACTCTTCGTGTTACATTCGTGAGCATAATTCATGTCATAACCCAATTGTTCTCTTTCTTTATCTAAATTAACACAAATGTAATCGTACACATTGACTGCAGTAGTTATTTTAGAACTACCTGATAACTGACAGAAAGAATGGCTTTCTTGATCAATAACGTCCAAGCAAATCTTACGCTGCGGAATTTTTAATCTGCTTTCCTTTTCAACTTTTTCATTTCTGTAAACATTAAAATCATGTAATCGTACACATTGACTGCAGTAGTTATTTTAGAACTACCTGATAACTGACAGAAAGAATGGCTTTCTTGATCAATAACGTCCAGGCAAATCTTACGCTGCGGAATTTTTAATTTGCTTTCCTTTTCAACTTTTTCATTTCTGTAAACATTAAAAAAATGTTGGTGAAATTTATTGCTTTTGTGTTTATTACAGCCTTCTACAAAGTTATGTTGATCGATCAAGGTATTTTCATTTTTCTCTATGCTGTTCAATAGGTCAGTTTGTACAATCAATTCAGCATTTGACTTTCTTTCAAACCTAATAATAGATTCTGCGCCTTTGTTTGTAGTACCCGCTTGAAAGCCACCGTCAGAACTATATGCCGGCGCATGATGATTTCCCAAAACATTCGATGGGTCATCAATTTCAGATATGTAACCAGTTTCGTTGCTTTTTGAATATAATTCATCTCGTATCATGAGGCGTTTATCTTCCCATACGTTTGAGGAATATGAGTTTTCACAGTCATCATTGGAAATGGGTGTTTGACTTGACTGGGCTTCATTCTCATTGGTACTGTGAACTGAGTTTTGAATATCTGAACATAGGAGTAGAACTTTTCATAACGTTTCCAGAAGTTATCTTCTGTTCATTGTAAGGTGATTTATTTCCAGCTTCAATGTTGTTATCTTTCTTTCCTACATCACCATTTGACGTTTCTACTGCAGATCTCTTATTAACAATTTTGTTTTCAGTAAGCTGATTTGAACCAACATCTTGAATTGATTCACAAGGTTCATTTGAATTGTTAACATCGTCTTCTTGAACAGGTTCAGCATATTTCAGTTTGTGGTTATTACTTTGCCTTGACAACTCTTTTTCATCATTTGCATCTGTTTTTGTGACAACGTGGTCGTCACTTTCTTCTAGTGCCTCAGTATTTTCATTGGCAAAACAATTTTTGCGTTCTTCCTCTATGAAAATACTACACATGTTGGCGTTAGTTTTTGGCTCACTTTCGTTTTCTTCAGACCGTTTAGAAATCATTGGTACATCCATGATATTTCTTTCTTCCGTGGACTGCAAAGTATCAGGAGAAATAACTGGTGATTTAGTTGTACTGACTTCTTTCTCTTCGTGACAAATTGATAAAGGATGTGGTTATCACTTTGCCTTGACAACTCTTTTTCATCATTTGCATCTGTTTTTGTGACAACGTGGTCGTCACTTTCTTCTAGTGCCTCTGTATTTTCATTGGCAAAACAATTTTTGCGTTCTTCCTCTATGAAAATACTACACATGTTGGCACTAGTTTTTGGCTCACTTTCGTTTTCTTCAGACCGTTTAGAAATCATTGGTACAACCATGATATTTCTTTCTTCCGTGGAATGCAAAGTATCAGGAGAAATAACTGGTGATTTAGTTGTACTGACTTCTTTCTCTTCGTGACAAATTGATAAAGGACTTTCATTCAAAGGTTCGGAAGATATCTCTAATCCCGAAGATATACACGTATCTTGTGTTGAACCTTTGAATGAAAGTCCTTTATCAATTTGTCACGAAGAGAAAGAAGTCAGTACAACTAAATCACCAGTTATTTCTCCTGATACTTTGCATTCCACGGAAGAAAGAAATATCATGGTTGTACCAATGATTTCTAAACGGTCTGAAGAAAACGAAAGTGAGCCAAAAACTAGTGCCAACATGTGTAGTATTTTCATAGAGGAAGAACGCAAAAATTGTTTTGCCAATGAAAATACAGAGGCACTAGAAGAAAGTGACGACCACGTTGTCACAAAAACAGATGCAAATGATGAAAAAGAGTTGTCAAGGCAAAGTGATAACCACAAACTGAAATATGCTGAACCTGTTCAAGAAGACGATGTTAACAATTCAAATGAACCTTGTGAATCAATTCAAGATGTTGGTTCAAATCAGCTTACTGAAAACAAAATTGTTAATGAGAGATCTGCAGTAGAAACGTCAAATGGTGATGTAGGACAGAAAGATAACAACATTGAAGCTGGAAATAAATCACCTTACAATGAACAGAAGATAACTTCTGGAAACGTTATGAAAAGTTCTACTCCGATTATTTTGCATGATGTTTGTGATGAACAGGCTCAACCTGATACTGTTTTGAAGACATTGGAAGATGAACATGGATCAAAAACTAGGGAACATTTCTCAAATCAATCGCTTCATGTAGAAGTAAATACACGCGAGGAAATTCCCAATATTTCTAGTAACATTTCGGAAGACTCTACACTTACCATTGACAAATCATCAGTTTCTACATCAATAAAATCTTGTGACAGTCAAGATAGTGAAATACCCGATTCTGCTGAGAATGCTCAAAATACTGAAAGAAGCACAGGAAAAAGTAAAAATACTGTTGAATCCAACAACACTGCGAGAAGGTTGAATAAAGTATCAGAAGAAGAGAAAAATAGTCCCAACTCAAAATTATCTAGGTACAAAGATTTTATAGCTGATCGGAAAGAAAGTCGTAAATGCCCGAAAAAAGGTATTTCAAAAGCGGATGCCGAAATAATATCCAGTCTAAAAGATTGTAGCTATGGTCTCAGGGATAGAAGAGTAAAAACAATTCCTTACACTGCGAGAAGGTTGAATAAAGTATCAGAAGAAGAGAAAAATAGTCCCAACTCAAAATTATCTAGGTACAAAGATTTTATAGCTGATAGGAAACAAAGTCGTAAATGCCCGAAAAAAGGTATTTCAAAAGCGGATGCCGAAATAATATCTAGTCTAAAAGATTGTAGCTATGGTCTCAGGGATAGAAGAGTAAAAACAATTCCTAATGAAAACAATCGGCGTTCTTCTTTGAGAATCAATTCAAATTTAAAAAGAAAACAAATCGAAGATTTGCCTGGTGGTAATGAAAAGAAGAGTAAGTCTACCTCTTGCAAAGTAATCAATCATCAAAGAGAAGGTTGAATAAAGTATCAGAAGAAGAGAAAAATAGTCCCAACTCAAAATTATCTAGGTACAAAGATTTTATAGCTGATCTTGGGATGGGTCTTCGTGAGCAAAGATAAATCTTGAAAATTAGTTTTTAACAAGTCTGGCTGAGAATCAACTTTAGTTGCTTCAGATGAGTTAGTTTTATGAAGTGAAGTAGAAACGTGATCTTCATGATTTATCATCTCATGTGGGTACTTCGAATGTTCATCAGGATCAAAAGTGACTTGCGAGGTAGATTTTTCAGATGCGTCTTGTGAATCATTAAAACATGTAATCCCAGAGACAGTGACTTTCCCTTTCTCTAATTGAGATACTGATAAAATTCCTTCTCTGTCACACAGATCATTTGTATCACTGCTCTTTACAACTTCGCACGAACTTGCTTTAGTCATAGGTAATGTATCTTTATTTTCTTTTAGTTCAGGAGAAAGAGAATTTAAATTTAATATTTCGATTCCATTTCTTTTTCTTCTCCTTCCGTGTTGCGTATTTCAGGTGTCAACTTTACATTTATAGTTTCTAGATAAATTTCAGAGGATTTATGTTGTATTGCTTCTTGGCAGTTGACATCATTACCAATCAGATTTTTTTCTGAGCTTGTGTCTTCTGTAATAGGTTCGAGCAATGGAAATTCAGTAGCTCTGATTTTATTGTAATGAGTTACAATATTATGGTCGGTCAATTTACTATTGCGTTTTTCTACCAAATTTATGAGGTTTTTCACTGCAGTCTCCACAACATCAGTACACTTTTCCATTGATGGTTTCAATACTTCATTATCTTCCATAGAATTTGAAGAATCATTTTCTTCAGGAATTATTGCAGAATTCGGAGATGAAACATGGTGATCTAGGATTTCAAAGTTTTGATTAAAAGAAGGGGATTCTTCATTATTAGAATCAACATCCTTCATCATAATGCTACCTTCAGAAATGTTTGATTCGGGGACATTGTCTTGACTAACATCCAATTCGTTGTATGTGCACTTGTCAGTGTGTACTACTGGTGTAGTATTTATGTTCTCATTTTGTTTCTCTACATCGAATTCAAGTTCTTTGTTTTTCTTAATAAGAGTGTTTGTTTCGTTTGAAGTTTTCGTTGAAATTGAATCATTTTCCTCCAAATCATTTTCAAGAACAATTATTTTTTCTTTGCCCATATTACCGCCATTAGAATTTTCTTCTTTAGTAGATTTTTCACTGGCATCTAAATTACTGCTTTCAAATGTATTACTTGAATTTTGTTCTTCCAAACTTTGTTTTATTTGATTTCTTTCGTTTTGATTATTCTCACTTGCATTTTCTTTCTTCTTTAGTAGATTTTTCACTGGCATCTAAATTACTGCTTTCAAATGTGTTACTTGAATTTTGTTCTTCCAAACTTTGTTTTATGTGATTTCTTTCGTTTTGATTATTCTCACTTGCATTTTTCACAACGCCATCGTTCTCTTCACTGTTTGAATCAACCTTCGAATATTTCTTTTTTTCGAGACTTCGATTATTTTGGACTAATGTTGGGGCTGAATTATTAGTTGAAAATTTCCGTACAACAGTAACTTTTTCGTTTTCTTTATCATCCAAAGCTTCGAAATTTCCTTCACATTTTTGTATTGTGTTTTGGTCGTAGACAATTGTTTTTCCAGAGTTTGAAGCATCAGATATTTGAGTAGTCTGAATTGGAGATGAGAAGTTTGCTTCTGGGATAGATGATTGATCATTTGCTATGACTTCAATATTCACTAGGTCTCTCTTAGTCTTGTTCAGAGTTCTAAGAGTGGCGTTTGTTTCAACACTATTTTCTGTCAAATCCACTTTGTGTTCGTTTTTTTCTAGGGGCATTACTTTAGGCGTTATACTTTCTTGCTTTAAATGACGATGATTGATCATTTGCTATGACTTCAATATTCACTAGGTCTCTCTTAGTCTTGTTCAGAGTTCTAAGAGTGGCGTTTGTTTCAACACCATTTTCTGTCAAAACCACTTTGTGTTCGTTTTTTTCTAGGGGCATTACTTTAGGCGTCATACTTTCTTGCTTTAAATGAACATTTCCTTTTTGAGACATCATTGGAAGTGTCTTCTCCTCGATCTTACTTGATTTATTTACCCTCATTTTTAATGTTTTATCAACTACCTGATCAGTGGATTCATTTTTTCCCTTTTCTGCAGCGTGTTTGATGCTATCGGATATATTTGAATTGTGTTCGTTTTCATCTGAATTACTCCTAGTTTCATGTGTTCTATGAAATATGGGGGATTTAAAATTATATATTTTGCTATTGCTGGGACTGCTCGGTTTCCAAGATTTTTGTTTTATTTCATTGTTAAACAAAGTTCTACTCTGAGGTTTATGCTTCATAAGTACATTGTTCTTTACCACCAGGCAAATCTTCGATTTGTTTTCTCTTTAAATTTGAATTGATTCTCAAAGAAGAACGCCTATTGTTTTCATAAGGAATTGTTTTTACTCTTCTATCCCTGAGACCATAGCTACAATCTTTTAGACTAGATATTATTTCGGCATCCGCTTTTGAAATACCTTTTTTCGGGCATTTACGACTTTGTTTCCGATCAGCTATAAAATCTTTGTACCTAGATAATTTTGAGTTGGGACTATTTTTCTCTTCTTCTGATACTTTATTCAACCTTCTCGCAGTGTTGTTGGATTCAACAGTATTTTTACTTTTTCCTGTGCTTCTTTCAGTATTTTGAGCATTCTCAGCAGAATCGGGTATTTCACTATCTTGACTGTCACAAGAGTTTATTGATGTAGAAACTGATGATTTGTCAATGGTAAGTGTAGAGTCTTCCGAAATGTTACTAGAAATATTGGGAATTTCCTCGCGTGTATTTACTTCTACATGAAACGATTGATTTGAGAAATGTTCCCTAGTTTTTGATCCATGTTCATCTTCCAATGTCTTCAAAACAGTATCAGACATGATTGTCTGCAAATAGTTCTTTCTCTACTTGTGGGGACTCACTTTGATTTACAATTTCATCTTGTACTTCTTCAAGTCTTGGAACAAGGAATTGAACACATATCCTTGTCTGTTAACAGTTCTTTCTCTGCTTGTGAGGATTCGATTTGATTTACAATTTCATCTTGTACTTCTACATGTCTTGAATTTTCAATAGTATGATGGACTGATATTTGAGTTTCTGAAGACCTCTCATTTATTGCACTCTTTTCAGAGGTTTCACAGACATGATTGTCTGCAAATAGTTCTTTCTCTACTTGTGGGGACTCACTTTGATTTACAATTTCATCTTGTACTTCTTCAAGTCTTGGAATTTCAATAATATGATGGACTGATTTTAGAGTTTCTGAAGATCTCTCATTTATTGTACTCTTTTCAGAAGTTTTACAGACATGATTGTCTGCAAATAGTTCTTTATCTACTTCTGGGGACTCGTTTTGAGTTACAATTTCATCTTGTACTTCTTCAAGTCTTGGAATTTCAATAGTATGATGGACTGATTTTAGAGTTTCTGAAGATCTCTCATTTATTGCACTCTTTTCAGAAGTTTTACAGACATGATTGTCTGCAAATAGTTCTTCTGAGGACTCGTTTTGAGTTACAATTTCATCTGGTACTTCTTCATGTCTTGGATTTTCATCAATATGAGGGACTGATTTTTGAGTTTCTAAACATATCTCATTCGTTACACTGTTTTCAGAACTTTCAAACGCAAGTTTGTCTGTTAACAGTTCCTTATCTTCTTGTGGGGATTCGCTTTGAGTTACAATTTTATCTTGTACTTCTTCATGCCTTGGATTTTTAACAGTATGATGAACAGATTTTTGATTTTCTGAAGATCTCTCATTTACTGCACTTTTTTTAGAAGTGTCAAAAGCATGTTTGTCTGATAACAGTTCCTTCTCTTCTTGTGGGGATTCGCATTGAGTTACAATTTTATCTGGTACTTCTTCATGTCTTTGATTTTCATGAATATGAGGGACTATTTTTTGAGTTTTTAAACATACCTCATTCGTTGCACTGTTTTCAGAAGTTTCAAAAGCATGTTGGTCTGATAACAGTTCCTTTTCTTCTTGTGAGGACTCATTTTTAGTTACAATTTCATCTTGTGCTTCATGTTTTGAATTTTCACCAACATGAGGGACTGATTTTTCAGTTTCTAAACATATCTCATTCGTTACACTGTTTTCAGAAGTTTCAAAAGCATGTTTGTTAGTTAGCAGATCCTTCTCTTCTTGTGGGGACTCGTTTTGAGTACCAACATGAGGGACTGATTTTTCAGTTTCTAAACATATCTCATTCGTTACACTGTTTTCAGAAGTTTCAAAAGCATGTTTGTTAGTTAACAGATCCTTCTCTTCTTGTGGGGACTCGTTTTGAGTTACAATTTCACCTTGTACTTCTTCAGGCCTTGGATTTTCAATAGTATGATGGACTGATTTTTGAGTTTCTGAAGGTCTCTCATCTATTCCGAGGCTGACTGTAGTTGTGCTGACATCTTTGGTTGCAATCTTTTCAGAAGATTCAAACGCACGTTTGTCTGCTAACAGTTCCTTCTCTTCTTGTGTGGATTCCCTTTGAGTTACAATTTTATCTTGTACTTCTTCATGTCTTGGATTTTCAATAGTATGATGGACTGATTTTTGAGTTTCGGAAGATGTATGATTTTTTGCATCGGATTCAGAAGTTTCACAAACAAGTTTGTCTGCAATCAGTTTTTTCTCTATTTGTGAGGACTCGATTTGAATATCAATTTTGGCATCTTGTACTTCTATATGGCTTGTATCTTCTTTACTATCAATAATTGTTTTGGGTAGTTCAATATCTGATAGTGATTCAGTTGGCAGATGAACTACTACATCATTTAATGGTTCTTTAGAAACTCGGTACTTGAAATGGACATCGAAAGTATCTGATTCCGACGTACAGGATAAACTGATTGCACTATTCGATGTAATTTTTAGAAAGTTTTTGACTTTCATAATAGTTGAGTTTTGATTTTTGGTTCGGTTCGGCAGGATTTTCAAAAGGGCGAGGTGTATTGAATTTTTCTTGTCTCGGTCCATCAAGAGCTAATAAAGATAACGTACTGGGAACTGTTCCGCAATATTTGGTGTCTTCTTCATTCATGTTGGTTATATTCTGTATTTTTAACTTGAATATTGTCAGTCTTGGTTGTATTTATTCTTTCATTAGTAAATTTCGTCTCACTGAAGATTTGTAAAAATTCTTTTTTGTTACCGCGAATATTGTCAGTCTTGGTTGTATTTATTCTTTCATTAGTAAATTTCGTCTCACTGAAGGTTTGTAAAAATTCTTTTTTGTTACCGTCTGTAAATTTCGTCTCACTGAAGGTTTGTAAAAATTCTTTTTTGTTACCGTCAACCTCAAAACAGCTTTCTGATTCGAAAGAACATACTTCATCTAATTTTTGTACAACATTATACTCAGTCGTGGAAGATTTTTCAAAGCTGTCAAACGATTCGAAAGAACATACTTTATCTAATTTTTGTACAACATTATACTCAGTCGTGGAAGATTTTTCAAAGCTGTCAAACATTTTATTCGAAGAATTACTAAGTGGGGAATCGGTTTTAATACCTTGGGGAATATTATCAGACATTATCAAATGTGTATTCAAATCTTGTAATTTGGCAATATCTTCTGAATAACTTGGACTATTTGTTATTTGATCGCTATTTTTATCAAGAGTTAAATTCAATGTATCTTCAGTTATAATGTCTTCTTTATCTGTAGTCGATATCGTGGTGGCATCTGAACTGGTCTTTTCCATTATGGATTCCGACTTGTCAATTTTTTGCGATTTAAAACATTCTTCATTTTTTGTCATATTACTGTCTGATGCAATTGATTTCTCACAGGCACCTTTGTGTGATTCATGATTTATCATCTCATGTGGGTACTTCAAATGTTCATCAGGATCAAAAGTGACTTGCGAGGTAGATTTTTCAGATGCGTCTTGTGTATCATTAAAACATGTAATCCCAGAGAGAGTGACTTTCCCTTTCTCTAATTGAGATCCTGATAAAATTCCTTCTCTGTCACACAGATCATTTGTATCACTGCTCTTTACAACTTCGCACGAACTTGCTTTAGGTAATGTATCTTTATTTTCTTTTAGTTCAGGAGAAAGAGAATTTAAATTTAATATTTCGATTCCATTCTCAGGGCTAGATTCTTTTTCAGTTGAACTACATCTATCTGAAAAAGAGGTCACTGATTCCGTATTGGAACTAGAGGGAAGATCCGAGCCAACAGTATCACTCAATTTAGAAATACTTGGATTATCCAAATTAGTAATTTCAAATCGTGGTTCTAATGCACAGCTTTCTTTGTAATTTATTATGACATTAGAATCAACTACGTCATCAGTAACGGACTTTGTTTTGTCATTTGAATTTTCATGACCGTAACAGTTGAACTACATCTATCTGAAAAAGAGGTCACTGATTCCGTATTGGAACTAGAGGGAAGATCCGAGCCAACAGTATCACTCAATTTGGAAATACTTGGATTATCCAAATTAGTAATTTCAAATCGTGGTTCTAATGCACAGCTTTCTTTATAATTTATTATGACATTAGAATCAACTACGTCATCAGTAACGGACTTTGATTTGTCATTTGAGTTATTTTCAAGTTTGCTTTGTAAACTTGAACTTTCTTTAGTTAGAGGGGAACTATGGGATTTTGTATGTTCAAACAATTCATTGCCACTTTCAGATATGTTTTCAGGTGTGTTTGATTGTGATTCTTCCTGAGGACCACTAGTTTCGTTTCCATTTCCATCACACATCTTTTTATCTTCTGAAATTTCTATCAAATCCAAATTTCCTCGACATTTCATTACGTTCTCAGAATTGCCTTGTGTACGTAGATTATTTTCATCTTGAGCTTCAAACTTGTTGGTTTCGATAAAGTTGAATTTATCATTGGCACATTTGATAGAACATGTTATTTCGCACATCTTTTTTTCTTCAACAGAAAGTTCTTCATCATTTTCTGTTTTTGAGGTTATACAGGATACAGTTAGAGATTTGTCTTCTGTGCTCAAGCAATCAGAAACAAAGTAATCTAAATAGTGTTCACTAGGCTTATCATTGCCATCGAAATTTTCGAAACAAGCCTCATTCTTTGGATTGATAAGGTAATTACAGACAGTATTGTCAAGCGACTGGGTTCCATTGAGATCATTTTGTACACTGTCAATTTTCAAGGAATTTTCTTCGCTAAAGGTTTTGGTAATTACAGACAGTATTGTCAAGCGACTGGGTTCCATTGAGATCATTTTGTACACTGTCAATTTTCAAGGAATTTTCTTCGCTAAAAGTTTTTATTTGACTTATTTTTTCGGTATCAGGTAATGTTTTATCAACTACCTGATCAGTGGATTCATTTTTTCCCTTTTCTGCAGCGTGTTTGATGCTATCGGATATATTTGAATTGTGTACGTTTTCATCTGAATTACTCCTAGTTTCATGTGTTTTATGAAATATGGGGGATTTAATATTATTTTGAGATGCGGTATCAGGTGATGTTTTATGAGTGATTTCTTTGGGTTCATTCAATATGAGACCTGGCTCTCGTAACTGCAAATATTCTCTCTTCATTTGTAATATTTTTGACTGAAGATTCACACACTTATTTACAGTTTGAGATATTGAGATTTCTTTCGAGCTTGCCGCTTTGTCTACATCAAAACATTTTACTTCCATAACACATTCATCCTTAGAGCTGTATTTACAAACTACCTGTTTTTCGGGTGCAGTAGAAACACCCTGAGATCCACTGATTTCTTGTACTTGAGTTTTATTGAGATCAGACTTGACGTCACCATGTAAATCCATTTGATTTGGGTATTGCATGTCACTAAATGATGCTCTGATTCCAATCGGACTGTCGACTTTATGCAAATTATTGTAATAAATCATATTGGAATCAGCTTTCAAAAAAGGATTTTGATCTAAGGTATTCCAAATATAGGTCGACTTTATGCAAATTATTGTAATAAATCATATTGGAATCAGCTTTCAAAAAAGGATTTTGATCTAAGGTATTCCAAATATAGCCACCATATTCATTATCTCTTCGGTCATTAGGCAAAATTTCTTGAATTGTCTGAGGAACATCATTATATTTCTGTGTATAGTCTGAATGGAGCCCATTTGTTGTTTCCTGAGGTTTGTGGTTCGTAATCAATTCACGGGGATTTACTTTTACTGATAAAGAATCACTTTGGATCTTATCTGGAGTTCTATGAAAATTGTCACTGTTGTGTAGGATATTTTGCTCAAAATAAGAATTGCTGAACATACAGTTTGGATTAGTTCCTTCAAATACTTTCTTGAAGTCGATCGCCAATCACCTGGAAAAGAAATAAGAATACAGAAATAAGTACTTTAGTTTACAATATTTTCTAATTGTAAATACGAGTATGTACCTACATATGTACATACATAGTAGGTGTACTTCTGAACAGAGTGCAAATCTTTTTATTAGTACCTACTTATTAGAGGTATACAATAGTAACATGTTGAAGAATGGTTCTTGAAGTCGCGATTATTTTGATCAGGAAGAACGGATGATTCATTTGGTTCTTGATGTTGGTGTACAGGCTTTGATGAATTATTACAAAACAAAGTGTTAACATTTCGAAAGTCGGTGCGCTCAAAATTTGACTTACCAGACGTCCAAGTATCCATTTTATTCGATATATAAGTCGAATTTTGAGAACTGCTTTCACCATGAAGTCTTCTTAAATTTTCTTCAACTAGTTGAAAATTTTTAGAAAGTTTTTGACTTTCATAATAGTTGAGTTTTGATTTTTGGTTCGGTTCGGCAGGATTTTCAAAAGGGCGAGGTGTATTAAATTTTTGTCTCGGTCCGTCAAGAGCTAATAAAGAAAACGTACTGGGAACTGTTCCGCAATATTTGGTGTCTTCTTCATTGTCTTCTAATGGCTTTTCATTTGTAAAAAATGTGTTTGAGCGAGAGTCATCAGATGAGATTGAAGGACAGACGGAAGAAGAAACGGATACGATTTCTGACTTTATAGAAATCAGATGTTCAGCGGAACTTGCAAGCTTAGAGGAATCACATATTTCATCTAGCTCTATATTGAGCATTTGAGATGGTGTCCTCTCCTGAGCGCTGTTTTTGGTCAACTTATTGGGTGCTGTTGTAGTCTCTTTCAAAGATTTTTCTGTGATCTTGTTGAGGACAATTTGCTTTCTATCATCATCACTTTCTGTGAAGTCATACACTTTGGAACTAGTTGGCTTCTGTATACTTGGAATTTCTGTAACGCACTGTTTCATCAGTTTGAATTTACACTTTCTCAACTTTTCACAAGTTGTTTCTTCTCGGACAGGTGGTTGTTTCTTTTTCAATAGTTTTGCTTTTTTCTCGAATTTTCCGGATTCTTTATTGACGACAGATGCATTGTTGTCGTTTCTTTTTTTAGATGCACTTATAATTACCTTTTTGGTATCTTTTAAGTCATTTTCACCGTTTTCTTTACAAGCCTTGAGTTTGAACTGGGTTTTGTATTTGATTTGATTTTCCTTGGATTTAATCCTAATTTTAGTTTTCTGAACTGTAATTTTTATAGGCTTTCTGATTTCAACTTCTTTAACTTCGGGTTTCACTTCTTTGAGGTCGGTTGTAATTTTCTTCTTTCTAAAATCTCTCATTTTACTAATGCTTTCTTTCTTTTCTTGACTAATTTTTTTGATCTCCTTTGATTTCTTACTTTTTTCGGGTGAGCTAGAATTCACAGGATTTATAGGTAAAACATCCAGAGGCTGTACTGATGGTTTATTAGGCAAAATGTCATGGGGATCTTTCAAGTCATTCATTGCATCTCCATCAAACGAGCTTTCACAAAAGAAAGATAAATTGTCATCATCTTTTCCAATTTCATCAGAAATATAGTCACCGGGACTCTCATCCGTTTCACAAGTCTCTAGTGCACTCTTCTTTTCAAGTTCATCTGTATTGTAACTACTTCTCCTTGCACTGGATAACAATGGATCAAAACTGTTTTTGTTTTCATCTCTTATTTTCTCTACTTTGGTCACTGGGTTTCGACAAATATTGTAATCACTATCACATATTGTAGTCCTCTTGTCTTCACTGACCAAGTTGTTATCTTCAACCGGCGCATTCTTGAGAATTCCATTCTCTACAATTTGTGTGTAACTCACACTGCTGCTCATCAAAGGATTTCCTTTAATGGGACTGATTTGAACATTTTGTGTAAGAACTTTATCATGTTCCACAAGATATTCTTTCGTAAAAGTTTTAAGATTATCTTCGTCCTGTGGATAAGTAGTTTTGTGTGGTGAGAAATCATTTCCGGCTAAGTTAAGATCAGAAGACTTGGAATGAGGGGCTTTGACGTCTGACGAAGTGCTTTCCCACAGGCATGGTACAGGAGGACATGAGGACTCGAACCTCTTGTCAAAGAAATAATTAGGCTCCGTGTACTGAACGCTACTGGGAACAGGGGTCTCTTGATTGTCATTGCAATAGCTATGATACCATTTTCTTTTCTTGAAGTACTGTGATGTGTCTACTTCATGACTGGGAGGCTTGTTACAATAATCCTGAGCATCTACAACTTTTCTACAAAACTCGGGTGTATCTACTGCTACTCGTTTATTTAAAAACTCTGGTGTAATCGCCTTGTTACAATAACCTGATGTCAACACAGGCTTGCTACAAAACTCTGGAGCAGTAACAGGTTTATTACAAAACTCTGGAGTATTAACAGGTTTATTACAAAATTCTGGTGCAGACACAGGTTTATTACAAAACTCTGGAGTAGTAACAGGTTTACTACAAAATTCTGGTGCAGTAACAGGTTTACTACAAAACTCTTGGGCAGTAATAGGTTTATTACAAAATCCTGGTGATGTTGAAGTCTTGCTACAAAACTCTGGAGTAATAACAGACTTATCCGGAAAATCTGTAGAAGGAACCGGCGGCTTGTTGCAGTAATCCGATGTTACCATGGGTTTACTACTAAATTCTGGAGTAGTAACAGGTGTATTACAAAACTCTTGAGTGGTATCAGGTTTTCTAGAAAACTCTGGGGTGGTAACAGATTTGCTACAAAACTCTTGGACATTCACAGGCTTGTTGCAATTATCTGACACTGCCCTGGGCTTATTGCAAAACTCTTCTGAGTCTACTGGAACACTTGTAGCTTTGTTATAGTCTGATTTATTAATAATGGTAGGCATGATATACTGTTCCGGATCTTCCATCAAGTTCATGGCAGGTTTCTCAGGCTTCTCCGTTAGTTTATCATGGGGCAAATCTTTGGCAGGATTACATATCTTATCAGTTGCATGAACAAAACGTTCTGTAATTTCTACAAGGTCATAATTACATTCTACATCCTTCTTTTCATCTCCGTAGTATGATACCAATGCTTCAAATTCTTTCTTGGGTGGCTCTTTCACTGGATTCTCACTCATTGATTTAGTAAAGTCAAGGGGTTGATGAGATTTGATTGAATCTTGATTAGGAGTGATGTCTGAATTTTGAACTTGTACTATAGTTGCACTACCTATACCTATATCATAGGGGATTTTATCACCAAGATTAGAGGGAACAACTTGAACACTTCTACCTTTTAACTTTTCTCGTACTTGAGCCAATCCATCCTCTGCTAATGAGGTACAGTCAAGAACTACAATGGGTTCAGTTTCAGGAGGTTTTAGATTACTAGTTTCATCATCTGAATCATCCCAGGTTGCTAGATATTCTCTTACATCAATATCGAGTTTCTTATCAGGAGGTTTCTTGGTTTGTACATTGCTTTCTGTTCCTGTTGTTACAGGAGCTGCTGATACAGACACAAGTGGTGCTGCTACTGGCGGTTTGGTATAGGTGCAGTCGTACCTGGGCATGGGATAATTAGCTCCATTCAATACAGGAGGTGGCTGCAACGCATAAGAAGGCGAGTATTGAGGGTACAAATGAGTGGGATTATACTGACTAATAGGGGGAATGTTATTACTAGTGGGATAAGGCACTTGACGTGAATATTCATTGTAGCTGCAGGGTTCCCACTTGGACCTCCTAGCATCCGGAGTGTTTCTAAGAGACATACTGTTACTATAGAGTGGGTTGTACATATTGCTCTTGGCCACTTCTTGAGGTGACATATAATAGGGAGGCGGTGGTCTGATCCTAGCAGATTCTCTACTTGAGTAAGTGGGATATTGCGAGGCTATTTTCAGTGCGGACTTGGGACTTGTGCTGCTCATGTAAACTTGCTGATGATGGTGATGTTGCTGTTGTTGGGATATTGCGAGGCTATTTTCAGTGCGGACTTGGGACTTGTGCTGCTCATGTAAACTTGCTGATGATGGTGATGTTGCGATATTGCGAGGCTATTTTCAGTGCGGACTTGGGACTTGTGCTGCTCATGTAAACTTGCTGATGATGGTGATGTTGCTGTTGTTGTTGTTGTTGCTGCTGCTGATTTAAATTAATACCTGGGGGTGATAGTTTTGGAATGAAATTTTCAAACGGTACTTCTTTCTTACTGAAAGGAGAGTCAAGATAGCTGGTGGGGATATTCAAGGGGTATTGAGCTCTTGATGGGAACCGGAATGAGGAAGAGCTGGGTGGGGGTGGATTGAGTGAATATCTCTGAGTTTCTACATATTGCTGACAACAAATATCCCTACACCTTCCTCCACCACCCCCTCCTGTCTTGGCCACCATCTCACGGCGTTGCTGTTGTTGCTGATGGTTGTGGAAATCTTCATAATATCGGTACAGCTCCTCTCCTCCATGCCACATACCCCCTCCACCTCCTCCTGCTCCAGTAGGATACATGTGTTGTTTGGGTAGGGAAGAGTGCTGAGAATGTTTGTAGCTGCCATCAGGAGGAGTGTTATTATCACCAAAGCTGTTCAACATGATCGCCAATCACCTGGAAAAGAAATAAGAATACAGAAATAAGTACTTTAGTTTACAATATTTTCTAATTGTAAATACGAGAAAAAAAAAAAAAAAAAAAAAACTTTGGACATGGCTCTCAAGTGAATTTTGATTTTTGGTAGGTACATGTTCTGAAGTTATGTCAATGGAAAATTGCTACAAAAAGGAGCTATCACAAACAGATACCTATGAAAAATTAAAATAAAGTGGCCCACAAGAGGGCTTACAAAACAGATAAAGACGACAAAAAGTCCAAGAATTGTCTTCCGAGTGAGATTTCTGTTAAGATTATTATTTGTTGCTTCTAATATTTCTGACATTATTGAAGTTACGGAAAGCTGATACTTATAGGGTTTATTGTTAGGTAAAGGTACCTATTGTACCAAGAACAAAATAACAAATACGTACGAATATACAGTGCATTCATAAAGTCCTCCCCCACCTTAATTTTTGAACCGATGTATTTAGAAATCTGAAATTTTGTATTCGAGACTATATTAAATTTACCTCTAGTTTCTTGAAGGCTATGTAAAAATTCAGGGACTTTTTCAGGGTCGGCCCCAGGGGGGGCAACTTTAAAATCTTAAATGAGAACCCCTGTTGGTGATACATAATATCAAAGGTCTTAAAGAAAGTAATACTTTGGTACAGGTTTGAGTTCGATCCGACAACCAGGGCCGGAGTTATGGCCTATTCAAATTTTCATTTTTTCATGTTCTCCTGCCAATAGGAGAAGCACCAAAAATGGGAAATTCATATCGATTGATGATTTGTGCTTCAAATAGGTCCCACTAATGGTTCATATTGAAAATCAGACCCAAAAATTAAATTTAGACTTCCGGCCCTGATGGCCTCCGGGGGCGAAAATGAATGTTTCAAAATTTAATTTTTGGGACTGAATTTCAATGTGAATCATTAGTGGGACCTATTTGAAGCACAAATCACCGATCGATATGAATTTCCCATTTTTGGTGCTTCCCCTATTGGCGTTTCAATGTGAATCATTAGTGGGACCTATTTGAAGCACAAATCACCAATCGATATGAATTTCCCATTTTTGGTGCTTCCCCTATTGGCAGGAAAACATGAAAAAATGAAAATTTGAATAGGCCATAACTCCGGCCCTGGTTGTCGGATCGAACTCAAACTTGTACCTAAGTATTGCGTTCTTTAAGACCTTTGATATGATGTATCACAAACAGGGGGTTCTCATTTAAGATTTTAAAGTTGCCCCCCCTGGGGCCGACCCTGAAAAAGTCCCTGAATTTTTACATAGCCTGTAAGAAACTAGAGGTGAATTTAATATAGCCTCGTATACAAAATTTCAGATTTCTAAATACATCGGTTCAAAAATTAAGGTGGTAAGAAACTAGAGGTAAATTTAATATAGCCTCGTATACAAAATTTCAGATTTCTAAATACATCGGTTCAAAAATTAAGGTTCGAGACTTCGATTATTTTGGACTAATGTTGGGGCTGAATTATTAGTTGAAAATTTCCGTACAACAGTAACTTTTTCGTTTTCTTTATTATCCAAAGCTTCGAAATTTCCTTCACATTTTTGTATTGTGTTTTGGTCGTAAACAATGCTATTATACTTACTCTACAGCCATAGGACTTGCTCAGGTTTCACAGGGAAATGAATTTAAATCCATCCTCAGACTGAACACTTGAACATTTGGAATATTTGTGAATACAGCCATTATCACATGAAACCTTGTGGAAATAAGATTACTACATTCTACATCCTTCTTTTCATCTCCGTAGTATGATACCAATGCTTCAAATTCTTTCTTGGGTGGCTCTTTCACTGGATTCTCACTCATTGATTTAGTAAAGTCAAGGGGTTGATGAGATTTGATTGAATCTTGATTAGGAGTGATGTCTGAATTTTGAACTTGTACTATAGTTGCACTACCTATACCTATATCATAGGGGATTTTATCACGCCCTTGTAGATGAAAATGGAGAATTTCCATTAGTGACTTTGACACATGGTGACTACCTTGACCATGTAGGTACATAGGTAGCATAGGCACAGCTATACCTATGTTGTTCTGAAGATGATTTTAGCAGATGTGTAAGACATGAAACAGGAGGGAAATGAAGAAATTCAATTTGGAGATTACCAGGATTTTTTCATTCAGTTACAAGGAACCCAATCTTGAAAATGCTGCTCACTTATAAACTACTCACAATGTAGAATAGAAAAAATAGAATACACCTTGTTTAACCTCCTGGAATAGGAATGGAAAGTCCTTTTACCCCCACAGTCTAACCCAAGGTCTCATATGTTTTTAAAGTTTAGGTACTTATGGTTAGGTATACAGTTCACAATCATGTAGGTAAGTAAGTACCTATGTATCAACCTTCATTAAAAAAAAAGAAAAAAAAATGAAGGTGCTACCCTCATATGTACTTATCTATTTGACCCAATCCTAAGATTAGGTTTGAGTTAAGTACCTACCTAGGTAAATCACCCTCAGCTGAAGATTAAACACTCATCTGCTTTCAAGATTATCAAGACATCTATGAGTATTGAGTATAAGCAGATAAGGACCCTGATTATTCTGCCACCCTGGCTTGGAACTGTTATTGAAAATATAGTTCATAACCGCATCGTCCTAGCTCATCTAGAAGTGGGTTAGAATTAGTATGAGTGAGTCAGTTACACAAGGGGCTGTATATATTTAGGATACGGCATTGGTCAGTAAGCTCTTAGAACACCTGTTGATATTTATCCTAGAATTATAATAATTATGCTGATGGTATGAAAATATTAAGTGTGGAAGTTTGATCAATAAATATACCTTATTCAAAGCATATTAACTACATCATGTATTGGGACAGCCAGATAGAGTGGGTTTCAATCTTCATTTTTAACCTGACCAGTTTGCTATGAACTTGCTTACACATACTTTTTTATAGATCAAAATGAAATATCTCACTAGGTAGGTACTTATTATTATCATTACCTTTATCCATCCTCAGACTGAACACTTGAACATTTGGAATATTTGTGAATACAGCCATTATCACATGAAACCTTGTGGAAATAAGATTACTGTGTTACCAAGGTATTTTATAAGAAATCACTTGTGAAAATAAATTGAAATACTTAAGTTCTAATTTAAAAGAGTTTGAATGTTGAATACTGAAAAGTCATGATATTGATAAGTTCACGATTGCACAAAACTTAAAAATAGGTATGACAAAAACTGAAATGAATGAATTTGTAAGGTGAGAAATTAATTAAAGTTCGTAGGTAGTAGCTAATGAAAATAAATTGAAATACTTAAGTTCTAATTTAAAAGAGTTTGAATGTTGAATACTGAAAAGTCATGATATTGATAAGTTCACAATTGCACAAAACTTAAAAATAGGTAGGACAAAAACTGAAATGAATGAATTTGTAAGGTGAGAAATTAATTAAAGTTCGTAGGTAGTAACTAAAGCATTTTCTCTACTCTACGTTGGAAACAAACTCTTAACTCTAGCCGTGGTGTTGTGTACTTGCGTTGCTGAATTTTGTTGATAGTTTTGATAGGAAGGATGTTTAGGCCACAATCATCTTCTGATAATGGAAACGTCAAATCCTTGAGTAATCAGCTGACTTCAAGGACATCCACTTGTTTGTGATATGCAGTACAATGTTTCGCCGCTATGCAGCAGCACTCATCATGGATGATGGATTTTCCTCAACAGTGGCGCGAATTTGAAAACACGTGTCTCCAATTTTTTATTGATTTGAATAAATTCTTATTAAATTGAATTGATTTGAATAAATTGTGATAGGTAGGTATTAAATAAATATATACCTTTTTTGTGTTATATCACAATTTTGGTGCTCACTTTTCCTTACGAGGCTGAGTAGGCCCCGAAACAGCCAGTCACACAATCAATCATTTGCATTACATTCTACATCCTTCTTTTCATCTCCGTAGTATGATACCAATGCTTCAAATTCTTTCTTGGGTGGCTCTTTCACTGGATTCTCACTTATTGATTTAGTAAAGTCAAGGGGTTGATGAGATTTGATTGAATCTTGATTAGGAGTGATGTCTGAATTTTGAATTTGTACTATAGTTGCACTACCTATACCTATATCATAGGGGATTTTATCAGTGTGTTATATCACAATTTTGGTGCTCACTTTTCCTTACGAGGCTGAGTAGGCCCCGAAACAGCCAGTCACACAATCAATCATTTGCATGATACACATTTTTCGACCCCGCCGGAAGTCGAACCCGGGTCTCTCGCGTGCAAGGCGAGCGCAGTGACCACTACATCATGGGAGCTGACTCTTTAGTTTAGTAAGGCTGGCTTCTACCACTTCATGTTACAAGTTGGTGTTAGCTCTGAACATACTTGGAGGGCTAATCTCCGAGAACGCTCATAAGTCCGTGACCTAGCCATTACAAGGCAGACGTGCTACCATCCGAGCTAAAGTGTGACATGAGCCCAGTGGTAACGCTTGCCGTGCAGAAGGTCCCTAGTTCGAATCCCACCACTGACAAAAAATTGCACTCGCTTTTTCGATTCCAAAAATATGTCAACGAGTTACTTTCTGCTGTTCTCGTGTTGACCCAGCACCTAAATGGATTAAGGTGGGGGGGGGGACTTTATGAATGCACTGTATGTACCTACGAGGATAATATCAGTACCTACAATAATTATGTGGATCATTTTCTAATCTACTCAGTAGCTATTTTTATCTACTTATTCGTAGTTACGTACACAGTTAGTGTTAAAAATGGAGGTCTTGTCGTCCCGAAACTGAAGAGAGAAAGAGGACAAGATAGGAGAGTGGCAGCCGTTCGGAGAACTTTTTATTTTACCTTCTTTTTAGGATAACGTTCGCACTGGGCGGAAATCGAACCCGCGACCAAGCACCTATAAGGCAGGGGCGCTACCTCCTAAGCTGTTACCAGAATAATTAACACACCTAGGTTTAACTTTTTTTTTTCAATTCAATAAATTGTTTATTAGATGGATGGGCTCATTTTGGATATTTTCTTCTTTCTCTCGGGTATGGAACAGAGCTAGATGAAATGATTTTTATTTGGGATGATCTATATTTATGTTTCTTTGTCTTTGTTTGTTTGTATGTAGCCTAACAATTCTATTTGTAACATTGTAGTTCATTCCATGTTTTTCAACCATCAAAAAGCCAAGCACCTGATAAGCATCTCACTAATGTCTTGTTCTATTTCTTATCGCGACAATAACTCATTCAAACAAGGAGGAAAATTAATATCAAGAGATGACATCAAACCATAACATGCTACATTCAGCTCAGGTAACCTATGATGCTTGACAGCAAGAAACTAGGTACATGGAGGAAAACGGAGAAATGAGAAAGAACAGAAATTTCGCACGAGACATATGAACCACCTGAGGGAAAACGATTCAAAAGATTTTATTTCAAAAACCAGAATGCTCTTGTGTAAAGCTTGCTCCCTCCTTTATTGGTCGATTCTTTCTCATCTTCAAAGACAATAAAACATCCGACATCCGATCTCATGGTTTCTTCCAAAGATGAGAAACTACTAGAAATCAGCTCCTCCGAATTACTCAGTAAGAAGGGACAACCTACAAAATATCTCTCCTGAAGAAACTTGTAAAATGCCTCAATCCCAAAGTCAAATGGCTGCAGTAAATCTTAACTGTCAAGTTTGACGGTCATTGGCATATGAATGATATTGATCTTGTAAGGTCCCTTCAAGCATTGAAATATGAATCGGTACAGGAACATTTTCATTTCTGTGATGCCCAAAGGGAGTTTGGTAAAACTCAATCTTACAAATGGTCTCCCATCTTCTGACTCGATTATTTGATGTCGCTAGTGGGGTTCAAACCAGAGTTCCCTTGGTTATGGAATCCCTCTGCACCAGTGGGCCTATACATGTATTGTGATGGCTTGTCTTGTGATAAACGTGGGAATTTCAACAAAAGAGACAATGTCGAGTAAAGTTCGTGGTGTGGTGACATATTGGACACGTTTGAGTGTCAATACTCATTCATTATGAATAGCTCAGAGACATATCATTAGCACTTCTATTTGCTGGCGTATACACAAGGCTAGAAATAGAAACAACAGGACCCCTTTCAAAGTTTACATCCAAATATTCTGGAAAAAAGAAAGAGTATGATTATTACAAAATGATACCTAACATAGCTAGAAATAGAAACAACAGGACCCCTTTCAAAGTTTACATCCAAATATTCTGGAAAAAAGAAAGAGTATGATTATTACAAAATGATAGATAATAGCTCAGAGACATATCATTAGCACTTCTATTTGCTGGCGTATACACAAGGCTAGAAATAGAAACAACAGGACCCCTTTCAAAGTTCACATCCAAATATTCTGGAAAAAAGAAAGAGTATGATTATTACAAAATGATAGATGATGTACCCATTGTAATATTCATGACTTTAAGGGAAGCCTTTGTTAGCCTAATGTGAAGTTTGACAAATATCTGTAAAGTTGGTTGAAACCCCAACGAAAAAGCAAGGTTTTTATGCTTAGCAGTGAAAGATCTCCTTTTTTTTCGAGTTTCCGCGGTTTTTTGACGTTTTATTTATTTATTTTTATTTTTTTTTTTTTCAATTTTAGCAACAACCTGTAAATGGCCTGAAATTAACTAACTTTTTTTTTCAATATGTACTCTATGGTGTTTCGTTACCAAAATAACTACCAATAATGCCACCACTGGATTCCTCAGAAATTAATAATTACATGGAGCTTGTCTAGTGAAGACAATGATGAACTAGCTTTGATAATGAAGTAGGGATTAGGTAGTAATGTTTCGAGTTTCCGCGGTTTTTTGACGTTTTATTTATTTATTTTATTTTATTTTTTTATTTTTTTTTTTTAAATTTTAGCAACAACCTGTATATGGCCTGAAATTAACTAACTTTTTTTTTCAATATGTACTCTATGGTGTTTCGTTACCAAAATAACTACCAAAAATGCCACCACTGGATTCCTCAGAAATTAATAATTACATGGAGCTTGTCTAGTAAAGACAATGATGAACTAGCTTTGATAATGAAGTAGGGATTAGGTAGTAACGTAGGTAGAGCATGGGCAATATAACTACCAAGGTTCAAGGGTATTGGGCCCTTGTAAGAAGTTTGACAAATATCTGTAAAGTTGGTTGAAACCCCAACGAAAAAGCAAGGTTTTTATGCTTAGCAGTGAAAGATCTCCTTTTTTTCGAGTTTCCGCGGTTTTTTGACGTTTTATTTTTTTATTTATTTTTTTTTTCAATTTTAGAAACAACCTGTATATGGCCTGAAATTAACTAACTTTTTTTTCAATATGTACTCTATGGTGTTTCGTTACCACTTACCAAAGTAACTACCAATAATGCCACCACTGGATTCCTCAGAAATTAATAATTACATAGAGCTTGTCTGGTAAAGACAATGATGAACTAGCTTTGATAATGAAGTAGGGATTAGGTAGTAACATAGGTAGAGCATGGGCAATATAACTACCAAGGTTCAAGGGTATTGGGCCCTTGTAGACCTAAATGGGAA
This sequence comes from Diaphorina citri, assembly GCF_000475195.1. Lineage (NCBI taxonomy): Eukaryota > Metazoa > Arthropoda > Insecta > Hemiptera > Psyllidae > Diaphorina > Diaphorina citri. Next base: position 88,028 of record NW_007378067.1, on the reverse strand, counting down.
GTATTGCGTCTCTTCTCGCCCATCTGATGAAAGGCATACTACGGGATGGGCATACTACGACACAGACCACCTTAGGTGTAGCAGTTATTTCATTGCTACGAAATAAAAATGGCGGTGAAACACTCATCTTTTCTTTTATCTCTCACCTAAATGGGAAGTATTGCGTCTCTTCTCGCCCATCTGATGAAAGGCATACTACGGGATGGGCATACTACGACACAGACCACCTTAGATGTAGCAGTTATTTCATTGCTACGAAATAAAAATGGCGGTGAAACACTCATCTTTTCTTTTATCTCTCTTTTTTTAAGCCCAACCTCCAGGCTTCCTGCTCTTATTGAGCCTTGGCCTGAATCTCAAGACATTTGTTATTTGACCAAATATGATGTTTCACGACTTTTTTGCAAGATTCGCCGAAAACGAGTCACACTGACGAATTTAGAATCCACTAACAGCGCAAACAACTCATTTTGGAACTAGTTCAAATTTTGTAGGAGACCACCTTAGATGTAGCAGTTATTTCATTGCTACGAAATAAAAATGGCGGTGAAACACTCATCTTTTCTTTTATCTCTCTTTTTTTTTTAAGCCCAACCTCCAGGCTTCCTACTCTTATTGAGCCTTGGCCTGAATCTCAAGACATTTGTTATTTGACCAAATATGATGTTTCACGACTTTTTTGCAAGATTCGCCGAAAACGAGTCACACTGACGAATTTAGAATCCACTAACAGCGCAAACAACTCATTTTGGAACTAGTTCAAATTTTGTAGGAAAAAAAAAGAAAAAATCTAATTTGAAGTGCAACAAAATATTCCATAGGTATAGGTATGCGTATACGTTTTCTCGGGCGTATCTCATTAATAAGTTGTTTTTTTTTTACGTAGATCTGTTTACTTAAAGCGATACTGCATCACACCATCACAAGTCAATGATGCTGCATCTTCTTTTCGCCAGCGCAAAATTTGAAGTGCAACAAAATATTCCATAGGTATAGGTATGCGTATACGTTTTCTCGGGCGTATCTCATTAATAAGTTGTTTTTTTTTTTACGTAGGTACCTACTTAGATCTGTTTACTTAAAGCGCGATACTGCATCACACCATCACAAGTCAATGATGCTGCATCTTCTTTTCACCAGCGCAGCGGTGATTCTCTTGGCATTTGGCATTCAACACATTTCAGTCATTTCATCAGCTACCCACACAGATAAGTTAAATGCATCGAGTTTGTCAACTGCAACTCAATGATGTGTGGTATTGTAGATATCATCAGATTCATCAGCCATGCACTTAGAATGAACTAGAATCCAAGATGGGTTGTAAAAAAAAACTCACTGACTGAAAGCGCACACTGCCTCGACAACAGATATTCATAAGCTGTGTCCACATTACTTAGATCTGTTTACTTAAAGCGCGATACTGCATCACACCATCACAAGTCAATGATGCTGCATCTTCTTTTCACCAGCGCAGCGGTAATTCTCTTGGCATTTGGCATTCAACACATTTCATTCATTTCATCAGCTACCCACACAGATAAGTTGAATGCATCGAGTTTGTCAACTGCAACCCAATGATGTGTGGTACTGTAGATATCATCAGATTCATCAGCCATGCACTTAGAATGAACTAGAATCCAAGATGGGTTGTAAAAAAACTCACTGACTGAAAGCGCACACTGCCTCGACAACAGATATTCATAAGCTGTGTCCACATAATAGTTGACGCCGTCGATCGACGAGGTGAATCTATAGTTGTGTCCACACATAGTTGACGCCGTAAATCGACGTCGACTGAAAGCGTACACTGCCTCGACAGCTTAGATTCATAAGCTGTGTTCCCTGTTCACACATGGTAGACACCGTCGATCGACGAGGGGAAAAGTAGTTGTCGAGGCAGTGTACGCTATCAGTCGGGACACATATTTACAGCTTACAGTGTTAGTGAACGTTATGTCAATCCGTTCACTCTATGCGCCTCGTTGATTATTAGATTCATAAGCTGTGTTCCCTGTTCACACATGGTAGACACCGTCGATCGACGAGGGGAAAAGTAGTTGTCGAGGCAGTGTACGCTTTCAGTCGGGACACATATTTACAGCTTACAGTGTTAGTGAACGTTATGTCAATCCGTTCACTCTATGCGCCTCCTTGATTTTAAATCTTAACTGTCAAGTTTGACGGTCATTGGCATATGAATGATATTGATCTTGTAAGGTCCCTTCAAGCATTGAAATATGAATCGGAGGAACATTTTCATTTCTGTGATGCCCAAGGGAGTTTGGTAGAACTCAATCTTACAAATGGTCTCCCATCTTCTGACTCGATTATTTGATGTCGCTAGTGGGGTTCAAACCAGAGTTCCCTTGGTTATGGAATCCCTCTGCACCAGTGGGACTACATGTATTGTGATGGCTTGTCTTGTGATAAACGTGGGAATTTATAGACTAGAGTCCAAAATTCTAGAATGGGCAAAACCTCTAGATCTACATAGATTCTAGAATGACTTGAGTCAATACAGGGAATCATAGATCATAGTAGATAGTATGTATTCATAATATTCATAGTAGGTACACTTGGTATTGGCACGAGCGGAATGATTCAATTGTTCATGTTCTAATTGGGTGTGCTTACTGTTTGTTCTGGTAACTGCACAGTTCATAACTTCACAGTTCCGTTATGTAGATTAGACTAGAGTCCAAAATTCTAGAATGGGCAAAACCTCTAGATCTACATAGATTCTAGAATGACTTGAGTCAATACAGGGAATCATAGTAGATAGTATGTATTCATAATATTCATAGTAGGTACACTTGGTATTGGTACGAGCATGATAAATTTCCACATCACTGTATTAAAATGTCTCTCCTGAAAAGTAGCAAAAATCACATAGGCCGTTCTTCTTGGGAATGATTCAATTGTTCATGTTCTAATTGGGTGTGCTTACTGTTTGTTCTGGTAACTGCACAGTTCATAACTTCACAGTTCCGTTATGTAGATCAACAAACAACATGGCTAGAGACAGTATAAAGACCTTACTTCAATACATTACCTACCAAACATATCTATAAATAGTAAAATATATTATGTTCAGTGCTGCTGAGCCGAAAATTGATCCATGCTTTATAGACATGCGACATATTACCGTTTGTAGGTTGTAGGGAAATAGTGACTCATATTTCTCTAGATCTTCCCTAAGGAATGTTCTGGTACAAAGATTATAATTATAATACACATGAGGGATGACGAATCTGTGTTCATAAGTTTTTTCTCACAAAATTACGGAGGCGTAATTTTCTTGTTACTTCCTCAAATCTATCGCCTTCAGTTTGATAGTATTTTTGAAGTCAATAATATACCTAAAGGTATGTCCAAACATAGTTGACCGGCCGTCTATCGACGTGGTGAACCTATGTTGTCGAGGCAGTATGGACGGTTCAGTTGACATCGATCAATGGCCGGTCGACTATCTGTGGACACACTTTTAAAATGTTATTATGTGATTTATCACCAATCAAATACTCGTATGTATACCTATATGATCCGTGATCTGCTTCTTTGAGGATTGGCAACAACGATCATGATCCCAACGACAGCTCGAAACCTTGTGATGACAACAGAAACCCATTGATATCTCTTTTGTACAAAATATTAACGATCATGATCCCAACGACAGCTCGAAACCTTGTGATGACAACAGAAACCCATTGATATCTCTTTTGTACAAAATATTTAGTAGTAGTATTCTTGCATTTCAGTGCTATCTTTTCATTTTTCAATGACTTACAATCGTGGAAAGACACAGCACAGAAAATCTGTTTTTCCCCTCCAATGAAGAATTCACGAAAGAATGTCTCTGCTCCATAGTATAGGCTTCTTACCCTTCGATTTTTTTTCTTTTTTTTTTCAGGCGCCTTAACTCCTTTGACCTTTTATTCAGGAGCATTGCGTCAACTTGCTTAACTCTTCTTTCCTTTAAATCCATTATTAGTAGTGCAGTGTTTTACTGCCAGCTTCTTAAGAGCATTTTGAGTGGTATACAACTATACCCAGATAGATATCATCGGCCCTAGTAGAACCCTACCTATACTATTGTTGTAATTTTGTTTATTATATTTGTTATAAGAACCAAATATTTAATATTTTTATACCAACAAATTTTTCCTCTCTTTCTTTTCTTTCTTAGAAGTTACAGAAGTTGGAGGGGGAGGGGGAATTAGCAAACGGAATAAAATGTAAAGTGGGCGAAGGTCTGTAGGAAACATGAGTATCTGGCCCACGGGCCCAGGTCCACCTTAACTGAATGGTTTTCCGTTGAAATCCCACACCATAGTATCTGGCCCACGGGCCCAGGCCCACCTTAACTGAATGGTTTTCCGTTGAAATCCCACACCATATGTACATGAGGGGGAGGGGGAATTAGCAAACGGAATAAAATGTAAAGTGGGCGAAGGTCTGTAGGAAACATGAGTATCTGGCCCACGGGCCCAGGCCCACCTTAACTGAATGGTTTTCCGTTGAAATCCCACACCATATGTACATTGTACTTGTTACTTGTTCCCCATAGACTTATTTCGTGCTGGCGTTACACATTGGTTGAATGCTGACATTGCTGACGCTAAAATGTAGTAAAATACATGTTCAATATAATGGGAGATCCTTGTCATTCACCAGTTATAAGAATTCCAGTCAATCAGCTCTTCTGTGATATCGATGTACATGAGTACATATACCTACACAAATAAGCAAGAAACATGATGGTTTAAAATCATTAGTAATCAAATAACACTGAATAATCTTAACAATGACTTGGAAACTCGAATAGGAAATGACACCGACACTAGAGTAAGTAGTGTCAAATAATTTTCTAGGTCGGTTAGAGTTTTCAAGTGTCAGAAAAGTTCGATACAAAGATTCATAATTGATGAGGAGCCTCTCTAAGCACTACCTGGAAAATTCAACTGCTTGAACTGCCACGGCAAATTCTCGTGAATAATAAATAAGCACCACACTTCAGGTAAGTTCAAACACTTTTCTTTTCAATTGGAAAGCTCCTTTCACATTAATATTTTTCAGGGCACAAGGGAAAAAGAGAATAGAGCATGGATATGGGATTTTAAAAGTGATATTTCTTCAAGTAATACTGCACTAGTCCCAGTAGGTATGATGCACTTGCAAGTCAACCTTGTGATCCTTGTCATTCACCAGTTATAAGAATTCCAGTCAATCAGCTCTTCTGTGATATCGATGTACATGAGTACATATACCTACACAAATAAACAAGAAACATGCTGGTTTAAAATCATTAGTAATCAAATAACACTGAATAATCTTAACAATGACTTGGAAACTCGAAGAGAAAATGACACCGACACTAGAGGTGAGTAGTGTCAAATAATTTTCTAGGTCGCTTAGAGTTTTCAAGTGTCAGAAAAGTTCGATACAAAGATTCATAATTGATGAGGAGCCCCTCTAAGCACTACCTAGAAAATTCAAATGCTTGAACTGCCACGGCAAATTCTCGTGAATAATAAATAAGCACCACACTTCAGGTAAGTTCAAACACTTTTCTTTTCAATTGGAAAGCTCCATTCACATTAATATTTTTCAGGGCGAATAATAAATAAGCACCACACTTCAGGTAAGTTCAAACACTTTTCTTTTCAATTGGAAAGCTCCTTTCACATTAATATTTTTCAGGGCGCAAGGGAAAAAGAGAACAGAGCATGGATATGGGATTTTGAAAGTGATATTTCTTCAAGTAATACTGCACTAGTCCCAGTAGGTATGATGCACTTGCAAGTCAACCTTGTGCACTCCTAACGGTAGTAGGTAACATCAAAGTTAGACGCATAATCCCAAGTTTCAGTCTGCTGTATAACACTCAACTTGGTGTTTCGCACCCATGTAATTTCTCTAAACAGCTGTTTATGAAGACGTAAGCAGCAAATTTTGGAGACGGACAGGTTTTAGCGGAACAGAAATGTAATTTCTCTAAACAGCTGTTTATGAAGACGTAAGCAGCAAATTTTGGAGGCAAACAGGTTTTAGCGGAACAGAAAAAAATGACTTCAGCAAAAACGATGCACGAGTATTGTTACTGACTGTCAGTGGACGACTCATAACAGATGTAACACCTAACACACGCGGAACCATAATCAGACTTCCATACAAATTACAATAATTATTAATTAGGGAAAATAATAAAAACAGATCAAATAATACCTATATGTAGTTAAAGAAGTCAAGAGTTGATGAGTAATGTCCTAATAAATAACATATCAATCGCTATCAGTTTATCACACCTGATATCTCATTTTCATTCAGTTCTGAGGCTTGAAAATAATCAGACTTCCATACAAATTACAATAATTATTAATTGGGGAGAATAATAAAAACAGATCAAATAATACCTATATGTAGTTAAAGAAGTCAAGAGTTGAGTAATGTCCTAATAAAAAACATATCAATAGCTATCAGTCTATCACACCTGATATCTCATTTTTCATTCAGTTCTGAGGCTAGAATATAATCAGACTTCCATACAAATTACAATAATTATTAATTGGGGAGAATAATAAAAACAGATCAAATAATACCTATATGTAGTTAAAGACGTCAAGAGTTGAGTAATGTCCTAATAAAAAACATATCAATAGCTATCAGTTTATCACACCTGATATCTCATTTTCATTCAGTTCTGAGGCTTGAATCTGAACGGTTCTTTTTCTTCCGATAATGAGGGGGTGTTCTCAACAATTCATAAGCCCCATTGATTTTCTCGCTGACCTCGATACCTGTCTTTTATGTTCTGTCGCCATTGCTGGCATCTGTAAAAGTTATCTCGAGGATTTTTAACTGAGATTGACTTTCACATTTCTTCGTTAGATTTCAGACCGTCTGGGTTTCATCAAGTTTTCATGGACAGCACTAGAAATTGAATAAAATTTAAAATAATAGCAGTATGGAGGTTCTCTTCATAGATCGCTTACATAGAAGTCGCCATTGTTTGGTCCAAAATTATATCGATATACGGTAGCTTACACCAAGATAATCCAGATGATTCCAAAGTCTAAACCTGAACAATGTTCTGCCACATGATTATATCGATATACGGTAGCTCACACCAAGATAATCCAGATGATTCCAAAGTCTAAACCTGAACAATGTTCTGCCACATGAAAAAAAACTTACGAACAGTTACACCAGACGCTAACAGTAATTGGACTGTACGACAGTCAATGACTTAACAATGATGAGGGAAGAAATATCAAATGTGCGGTTGAAGTTTGTTGTTCGCTATTATGAGAGATAATGGCTAGCGTCAGACTGTTGACTTACATTAAACATGCTCCTCAAAGTCAACAGAACATAAATTAATGATCTACTCATTCTTTATATTAGACTCAGCAGAATCCCAACTAATATACTCGTGCAATTCAAAAGAAAGATAAGCACTTGGAAACACTAAAGGAATACATTATTAGTATTAGTATAAACAGTGCTTTATTTTATTTATATCTTTTAACAGTAGGTACAATAGTGATAAATAGGTACAGCTGGTACAGTGATAAAGAGGTTCTGTGATAAAGAGGTGTGATAAATTGATAAATAGGTACAGTGATAAAGAGGTTCTGTGAACAACAGTAGGTACAATATATTTTCTTGTTACTTCCTCAAATCTATCGCCTTCAGTTTGATAGTATTTTTGAAGTCAATAATATACCTAAAGGTATGTCCAAACATAGTTGACCGGCCGTCTATCGACGTGGTGAACCTATGTTGTCGAGGCAGTATGGACGGTTCAGTTGACATCGATAAATGGCCGGTCGACTATCTGTGGACACACTTTTAAAATGTTATTATGTGATTTATCACCAATCAAATATGTATACGTATATGATCCGTGATCTGCTTCTTTGAGGATTGGCAACTTTTTTTTTTTTTTCTTTGAGAACATGAGCAAAAGAACTTTGATTGTACTGGAAGACATTTCGACATTCATGCATCAAGGTTCATTCCTGGAAGGAAAAATGTTGCATTTTACAGACTAATAGGGTGGGAATTTCAAGATTTCCCCAACATTCGTTTTAGGAAATAGGCCCCTGGAGGAAGCACGGCGCAATACTCTTCCACCCAACATAAGAGAAACGTCACTGCGCGTAAATATGTGAACCCGGTTCCAAAAACAACGAGATTTTATTTTGGGAAGTAAATCTCATCTTGCTTCTCAAAATAAAATACAACAACAATCCACGAAAAAGCCAAAACACATCAGTAAAACACTCGAACACAGACACAACAGTTTCGGTAGAAAAGTGTTTCTTAATTAATTTTATCAAATTACCTTCTCTCGTACGCCAAGGTAAATGCTATATCCGTCCGAATTCCTTTTCACTCTTCTTTTATTTTGCCTTTATATCTACGCCAAGGTAAATGCTATATCCGTCCGAATTCCTTTTCACTCTTCTTTTATTTTGCCTTTATATCCTGTGTTGCCATATTTTCAAAAATAACATTTAAATAAAGCCTCTAGTCGCAATTTGAATTACCTACATCCACCCTGTACATAAACATAAAATAACAACTTTGAACTTTTTGGAATAGTAAGTTTTTTGGAATAGTACATAGTTTTGCAGAGCGTTTTACAAAATGGTTTCGCATATTGATGATCGATTCGACAGGTTAGTTTTTGAGTGCAGGAGTGTTTGCCTGATTTTCAGTTTGACAAAATTTTGTCCGAGTTGTTTAAAAAATCCTTGATGTGCAAAATTACTTGTATTGCTAAGCTAAGCGCATAGTAATGCGATGCCAATATCGGCAATTGAACCTAGATTGTTTACCTATAATAAATAGATATACCTACATAATTATTACATAATTTTTTTTTTTTTTTTTTTTTTTTTACTGGTGGTAATATAAATATCTACCTCTTATCAAAAAGTGATCATCAAAAAATCCAATTTGGATAAAATAAAAATAAAAAAATAAAAAATGTTTTAATAGAGGGAACTGTAACAGTGGACTCATTTACTTTGGTACTGATATGGATAAATTAAGGGGAAAAAAAAAACTTTGGACATGGCTCTCAAGTGAATTTTGATTTTTGGTAGGTACATATGGTAGGTACATGTTCAGAAGTTACGTCAATGGAAAATTGCTACAAAAAGGAGCTATCACAAACAGATACCTATGGAAAATTAAAATAAAGTGGCCCACAAGAGGGCTTACAAAACAGATAAAGACAACAAAAAGTCCAAGAATTTGTCTTCTGAGTGAGATTTCTGTTGAGATTATTATTTGTTGCTTCTAATATTTCTGACATTATTGAAGTTACGGAAAGCTGATATGTATTGCTAAGCTAAGCGCATAGTAATGCGATGCCAATATCGGCAATTGAACCTAGATTGTTTACCTATAATAAATAGATATACCTATACATAATTATTACATAACGTAAATTCGTAACTATGGTGATTTATTTACTTAGTCTAAGTGGGGCAGGTAAAGTGGTAATCCCGTGATATTTATTTTCTAAATCCAGATTTTTCACATTTTTCTTAACCTACCTATGTATATCAAAGCCAGTTTGAAGAGGGGCAAAATTATGTTGAGAGACAGGCAGAGGTACAAATATTTATCTACAGCTGTATTTATACCTTCAACAAATTAATATCAATGTGCAGGAGTGTTTGCCTGATTCTCAGTTTGACTCAAAAGTTAGAAATGACTTTGCTAAGCTAAGCGCATAGTAATGCGATGCCAATATCGGCAATTGAACCTAGATTGTTTACCTATAATAAATAGATATACCTACATATTACATAACGTAAATTCGTAACTATGGTGATTTATTTACTCAGTCAAAGTGGGGCAGGTAAAGTGGTAATCCCGTGATATTTATTTTCTAAATCCAGATTTTTCACATTTTTCTTAACCTACCTATGTATATCAAAGCTAGTTTGAAAAGGGGCAAAATTATGTTGAGAGACAGGCAGAGGTACAAATATTTATCTACAGCTGTATTTATATCTTCAACAAATATGAATGTGCAGGAGTGTTTGCCTGATTCTCAGTTTGACTCAAAAGTTAGAAATTACCTATTATACTTACTCTACAGCCATAGGACTTGCTCAGGTTTCACAGGGAAATGAATTTAAATCCATCCTCAGACTGAACACTTGAACAACATTTGGAATATTTGTGAATACAGCCATTATCACATGAAACCTTGTAGAAATAAGATTACTATAGAAATTACTTTTTTTTCAATGTAACATAACTCTATTTACAAGTGAATTTATGACAAGAAATCTATCGTTTTGAAATGAATGACTTCTATTTCAGAATGTCTCTGGTCCCCCTACTGTTCCGCGATTGGTGGGATGATTTCGACCGTCCTTCCAGACTGTTGGATCAACATTTCGGTCTGGGACTGAGACGGGATGACCTGCTGTCCAACTGGTCCAGTTTGGCTCAGTCTGCACGCCCCATTGGTGCGGGCTACCTCCGACCCTGGCGGTCCCTAGCCAGGTCCAACAGTGGCGTGTCCAATATCACCAACGAGGAAAACAAAGTTCAAGTAAGTTGTCTAGCTGTGGGACTATAAACAGGGAGGAGAACAGCTAACCCTAACCAGCCTAGCTAGCTGGCAGTTTTTCAAAGGTTTCTCTCCACTTTAAAGAACAAGCACAAGTCCTCATGATGGCAGACTGCGGTTCAGGACGAGCCAATTAAACATAGCTATAGAGACCATCATAAATAACAAAAGATATCTTTTCCTTATTCTGCCGTCCCCATTCGGCGAAAGCTAAAACCGTAGCTGTGGGACTATAAACAGGGAGGAGAACAGCTAACCCTAACCAGCCTAGCTAGCTGGCAGTTTTTCAAAGGGTTCTCTCCACTTTTAAGAACAAGCACAAGTCCTCATGATGGCAGACTGCGGTTCAGGACGAGCCAATTAAACATAGCTCTAGAGACCATCATAAATAACAAAAGATATCTTTTCCTTATTCTGCCGTCCCCATTCGGCGAAAGCTAAAACCACTAAAACAACAAAGACATTTTAATTGTGTTAAGCATAATTGCTTGTCACAAATGTCATTCCCCGCTTAATACACTCCGCTAAATTTCATGACTTGATTTGGACTTGAACCACTAACCTCCAAATCCAAAGTCCACCGCGCTAATCACTACACCACTGAGGTTATAGCTGTGGGACTATAAACAGGGAGGAGAACAGCTAACCCTAACCAGCCTAGCTAGCTGGCAGTTTTTCAAAGGGTTCTCTCCACTTTAAAGAACAAGCACAAGTCCTCATGATGGTAGACTGCGGTTCAGGACGATCTTTTCCTTATTCTGCCGTCCCCATTCGGCGAAAGCTAAAACAACAAAGACATTTTAATTGTGTTAAGCATAATTGCTTGTCACAAATGTCATTCCCCGCTTAATACACTCAACAAAGACATTTTAATTGTGTTAAGCATAATTGCTTGTCACAAATGTCATTCCCCGCTTAATACACTCCGCTAAATTTCATGACTTGACTTGGACTCGAACCACTAACCTCCAAATCCAAAGTCCACCGGGCTAACCACTACACCACTGAGGTTGGTCGCTAAAACAACAACAAAATATTACAGGTGATTCTGGACGTTCAACAATTCTCACCCAATGAGATCTCCATCAAAACCGTGGACGGGTTCATCTTGGTGGAGGGGAAGCATGAGGAGAAGGAGGATGAGCATGGGTTGCTAACCACTACACCACTGAGGTTGGTCGCTAAAACAACAACAAAATATTACAGGTGATTCTGGACGTTCAACAATTCTCACCCAACGAGATCTCCATCAAAACCGTGGACGGGTTCATCTTGGTGGAGGGGAAGCATGAGGAGAAGGAGGATGAGCATGGATTCATATCCCGTCAGTTCAAGAGGAGATATCTCCTCCCTAAGGATGTGGAAATTGAGAAGGTTACATCCAGTCTATCTTCCGATGGAGTTCTAACCATCACCGCACCCAAAAGAGTGAGTACAAGATTTTACTTTTTCTCTCTTAAATTAAATTTTCAATTCTGACGGTCTCAGGGGGTAAAGATGGATCGCTTCTAAATTTCATTTGTGGGTCTAGATTTTAATGTGCATGTGCATCATTCGTGTTACCTATTTGAAGTACAAATCACCGATCAAAATGAATTTCGCCACTGTACAGAGTCCCTTTACCTTACAGAAACAACAGGAGTTTTCGTTCGTCTGATACCAAACGTGCATGTGCATCATTCGTGTTACCTATTTGAAGTACAAATCACCGATCAAAATGAATTTCGCCACTGTACAGAGTCCCTTTACCTCATAGAAACAACAGGAGTTTTCGTTCGTCTGATACCAAATCAGTGCTGCTGAGACGAAAATTGATCCATGCTTTATAGACATGCGACATATTACCGTTTGTAGGTTGTAGGGAAATAGTGACTCATATGTATTTTTTATGTTCAGTGCTGCTGAGACGAAAATTGATCCATGCTTTATAGACATGCGACATATTACCGTTTGTAGGTTGTAGGGAAATAGTGAGTCATATGTATTTTCGCGGTCGAGTGGTTAATGCCACTGAATTTCGAACCAGAGGTTGCGAGTTCGAATGATAGAACGATGTGAGTTCTACGAGTAAGCTTTAACTGGACGATTTTTGTCTGGTTCTTCTGCAATAACTCTCAAACGGTTGGTCTGATTTTGATGAAATTTTGAATAAAAAAATAAGAGAATAAACACTATAAAGAAGATAAATAAATTGCTAGCCTAGTTAGCTTGGCGGATAACGCGTCTGCCTTGTAAGCGCTAGGTCGGGGTTCGATTCCCGCGCGGGGCGGATTTTATCCTGAACGGATAAGGTTCGTTGTCGGAACGGCTGGTTTTATCCTGTCCTTCGTCCCGAAATTGAAGAGAGAAGGAGACCTTTTTTTGTGTTTTATTTAAAGAGAGGAGGTTAACAATCCGGCTTTTGTTCTACAGTTTACCAAACTGGGCACTAGCTAGGTTAGTCTTTGAATTTTCTGGGGGTCTTCTATGGATTTTCTAGATCTTCCCTAAGGAATGTTCTGGTACAAAGATTATAATTATAATACACATGAGGGATGACGAATCTGTGTTCATAAGTTTTTTTCTCACAAAATTACGGAGGCGTAATTTTCTTGTTATGTATTTTCGCGGTCGAGTGGTTAATGCCACTGAATTTCGAACCAGAGGTTGCGAGTTCGATGTGAGTTCTACGAGTAAGCTTTAACTGGACGATTTTTGTCTGGTTGTTCTGCAATAACTCTCAAACGGTTGGTCTGATTTTGATGAAATTTTGAATAAAAAAATAAGAGAATAAACACTGTAAAAAAGATAAATAAATTGCTAGCCTAGTTAGCTTGGCGGATAACGCGTCTGCCTTGTAAGCGCTAGGTCGGGGTTCGATTCCCGCGCGGGGCGGATTTTATCCTGAACGGATAAGGTTCGTTGTCGGAACGGCTGGCTTTATCCTGTCCTGTCCTCCTTCGTCCCTCCAAAAATTTGGAGCACCCCCCCCCCCATACATCACTCTTGCCTTCCTCCTCCCCCCTCTCAACAAAATCTTAGTTACAGCCCTGATGTGGTTGTTTGACCACTGAAAATTCTTGTTTGATGATATCAAGCCTCTTGGAAAAACTCAATAATCAAGGAAGTTTTGTGTGACCATAGCAAGCTACATGGGTATTTGATGATTCATCATCATCATCATCATCATCATCATCATCATCATCATCATCATCATCATACCTACGTAGTTTATTACAGGTTGCTGCAAGATATTCATTTCTGTAGATAATATTACTCAGGACGTGTAATATGGCACTAGTACATGCAATTTAATGCCAGTACAGGTTCTAATAGGCATACTCCACTGTTGAGTCACTCGACACACTTGTTATCAGAAAACAATACCTAGCTTATCTCTTGTAGGGCCTCTGAATTTCCCTTTTCTAAGTGATGGGTAATCTAAGCCCCAGGCAGTGTGTCAGGTCAAGTTCCAACCTTAGCACACAGTGTAAATAAGCCGTAGGTATTTTGCTATGGGACTTTTTTTCATAGTCAATATGGCTGAACCAATGAGATTCCGCTTTGGACGTCCACATTTGCTCCTCAAACCAGAATCTCACAATCTCATTGGTTCAGCCATGTTGACTATAAAAGTCACATAATGATGAAATACAGCATTACTTATTGCTACGTTTCCACCTTTGCACAATCTCATTGGTTCAGCCATGTTGACTATAAAAGTCACATAATGATGAAATACAGCATTACTTATTGCTACGTTTCCACCTTTGCGACACTTGCCGCGCGGCACGCTAGGCTGTAAAAGCCGCCTAAGTGGAAAGGTTCCGCGCGACACGAGTAAAATATCGTGCGGCCTTTAAAGGATTTCAACCTGCCTAAAGTCTTTTCAAATCAAAGAAATGTCGCTCAGGATTGCAAATGGAAATGTGCCACAGTTTTGAAAAAATCTGAAATATTAGTTTTGAAGGAAACTGAAATTCAGCATTGTCAGTAAATACATACGAAAAACTGGGAATGCCGTTTGAACGGATTAGAATTCTGATCTCACTTCTGGTATAGGCCGACATTTTTAAATAGAAAGTTGGCCTTATTTTTCATATTTATGTTTTTGAAGGTACGCTATCTTCATTGTCTTAATATTTGCATTATTCTTCAAAACTCACTTGATAATAAGTACAAGTATGGTTTTCCATGATACCGGAAAGACCTCCTTTTCTCTAGGCTTGCATGAGGTCCTGGGTTCAATTCCTTAGTCTTCGGTTATATTTCGGGATTCTTTCAGCCTCGTTCATTCTGAAAGTTAGAATGGGGTTAAGCATGACGATTTTTAAATTTTAGCTAATCGAAAGCGTCCTGTTAAATGGTTGTAACAAAATTATTTTCTCAAGTTTCCATAGACGCGAGATAATCTCCAATGTTACATAAACATAATATGTAATTCAGGACACGTGGGTAGGAAAAATCTATACCCAGTCAGGAAGATAATGAGTGAAGTTTTGTAACATAGCAAACTTGTACATTGTTCCATTGTTGACATGTTGGACTTTGTATCGAGAGGTACACACTGGGGTGTTGACTGGTGACCAAATATCGCTAACTGTTGACGTGAATTTTTTGATTGGTCCTTGGGAAATTAAAAAAAAAAAGATTATTCATGTATATCTTATCCCAAGGTTATCGGTAACCGCGACCTTGGAAAAATGGAACATTTCCGCCACCTTGAAAGACTTTGGGTTTAAAAGCACGTGCCGTATTCGTTTTAAAAGTATAGGTACATTTCGACCGTCAGCTTTGGACCTTAGTATCTACATTGAAACAACATACTTTTTAGGAAAACAATTAGACGGAATATTTTCATAATCAATTAATTTACTAGGTAATTAATTTGTATGTGCCTTTAGGGTGTTCAAACAATGCCTCAGCGCGCCTTACAAATAATCAATCAATCCTATCTCTATTGAAACAAACAAATAATGGAGGATATGAACGTCACATCCTACTATGATCTCAAGAGGAAGGCAGAAGATAGGGAAGCATGGCGTACTGCAGCAAACCAGCCTTATGGCTGTTAACCAATGATGATGATCTCTATTAAGTCTGTCTTAAAACGGTAAAGAAATAATTTCCTTGGTGTATTTGCAGGGAAGGTATCACACTAGGCTTGCACTTCGAAGGTCCCAGGCTCGATTCCCGGCGGGGTCGTAAGAATGCTGTGATACCCACTTGTGAAAAGGCTCTGCTTCAACACAAATAAATTCACGATTTGATTTTGATTTTTATTTGCAGGGAAGTTCACGAGAAGTTGAATCTGACTTGGAATGCCAACAACACTGTCAGCTACTGGCAGAGACGCACCTGGTACTTTGAACCAGAACTATCCCGAGGGAGTCTCTCCGATGAAATCACCAATGTCAACGTTGTAGCCGTAACTATAGCAACCATGGCGGATCAGATCCACGTCAAGTACAGCGACTTGGTCAAGAAGATTATCAACATGTTCCTGAAGAACACAGAGAAGAAGTTGTATATTAAGAAGACAGTGAGGGAGCTATTGTTTGATGGCTATGACGATGGTGTGCTGGACTTGATGAAGAAGTTGGAGAACCTCATCAAAATCCCCGTGCAGGATAGATTTGGTTGGTTCTACCCGGTAAGTTTATGAATACATCGGTCTTCCTCTTCTTTACCTTATTGTTATTGTAGCGGCTTCAGCTGTAATGGCGATGACAGAATAAAGAAAGGATATAGGTCTTCCTCTTCTTTACCTTATTGTTATTGTAGCGGCTTCAGCTGTAATGGCGATGACAGAATAAAGAAAGGATATATTTTTTTTTTTCTGCCATACACCGGGGTGATGGTCTCTAGGACAGAAGTTAAATTTCCTTTTCCTAAGTTCTTATTCATGTTTGCAGCGTAACACTTCAGACACATACGATGGTCTGGTGAACATACACACCGGGGTGGATGACCTCACTGAGTTGGGTATGATGGGTGCTTGGAACTACATGAACCAGACACCCTACTACACTGGGAACTGTGGCAAGGTACAGGGCAGTGCGGGAGATCTATACCCGCCTGCTATAGCCAGCGAAGATGCCTTCTCGATCTACGCGACTGACATCTGCAGGTGAGTCTTTCCTCTTGTAGAGTCAGCCTAGTTAGCTTGGTTGGTAGCGCGTCTGCCTTGTAAGCGCTAGGCCACGGGTTCGATTCCCGCCCAGGGCGGATTTTATCCTGAACAGATAAGGTTCGCTCTCCGAACGGCTGGCTTTCTCCTATCGTGTCTTCCTTCTCTCTTCGATTTCGGGACGATAAGACCTTAGCAGTTACAGTTCCCTCTACTCCAAGGTTTGGCTGGACCATTTGGGCAAGAAATTGTTTGATATCACGGGAGCATCACCCGTTTGATATCACCCGTTCCAAGCATTTTTTTGCTCAAAAGATTGGTCTGGCCATCCAGAGAGGAAACGCTGCATGCATCCTAGGGTCTTTACCGGAGGGGAGAAAATTTGGTGTTTTTTTATATAAATTTAAATAAATAAATATAATTTCTATTACAGTGGTATCAATGTGAAATCGACCAACTCTGAGAGCATGGTGCACGATTTATCTGGGACATTGTTTGTGGCGGATAAAAGCGTGTTTGATAACGGAACCCAATGTCCAGATTCTTCTTGCTATTGTCCAAACAACATCTGCTCTCAACCTTCAGGTAAATTACTATCAGTTAAAACTGGCCTAAATTACTATTTATTAAAACTGGCCCTTCTTGCTAATATGTCTTAAAACGCAGGTGAATATTAACGTATAGCGTGTACATAAAGATCCTCATCCTTAACTTTTTCCAAAAGGCGCTTCAACTCTAGCAAAAACTGGCCCTTCTTGCTAATATGTCTTAAAACGCAGGTGAATATTAACGTATAGCGTGTACATAAAGATCCTCATCCTTAACTTTTTTCCAAAAGGCGCTTCAACTCTAGCAGGTAGGTCGCTCGCGCCGACTCCTCAGGTGGATTAGAGTGTGTTGTATACCTTGATAGCTTTCAGGTAACTGATTAGGGAGTCATTACTCTCCAGACTGTCAGTCAATGCCAGAGGGGTAGGTAGGGAGGCGCACTCCTCAGGTGGATTAGAGTGTGTTGTATACCTTGATAGCTTTCAGGTAACTGATTAGGGAGTCATTACTCTCCAGACTGTCAGTCAGTGCCAGAGGATGTTATGCAGATGACAGGACAGGATGTGGAGGACGGTAAGAGGATCGCCACAGCGCCAAGATGGAAGAGGAGCTCTTTTAAAGAGGAAGCTGTGGGTGGCTCGAGTGTGACCGATCCTTATATGACATACTACAAGCTTTTCCTATGAACCTTATCTTTTGAACAGGTTAACATGAAGGCTTGAATATCTTGAAATAAAAGTCTTATTTATTCTCCTCTTCCCTCAGGGATTCGAGATCTGTCCCCCTGTAAGCATGGAGCCCCCGCTTACCTCTCTTTCCCCCACTTCTACCAAGGGGACCCTTCATATTCCAACGCAGTACGAGGTCTGAGCCCTAACAAATCGCAACATGAGTTTTCCATCGTTCTCGAGAAGGTAAAACTGAACTTTTACTAAAGTAGGTAGGACGTAAAGTATTTTTAAACTTGAGGGGAAAAAATTGTCCGAATACATTACTTTCCTTCCTAGGTAATATATCAATGGGTCAAGTGACAGTGCTCTTTTTTTACTTCTTTCCCCCCTTGTATAAAAAGTATGAGGGAGGGAAAAAGACTTTCAGCTCTAAAGTGGAACACAAAAAACAATAAGTGCGAGACTTGCCAAAATCTGATTCTTGTCGGTTTTTATGTTTTCTATTGCAGAACACCGGAATACCTCTACAAGTGAATGCAAGACTTCAGATCAATATCCTTCTGAGAAAAATCAAGGATTTAGAGTAAGTAAGAATATTTTTTTTCCTTCTTATTCGAACTTCATTCTAAACAGACAAGGTTCTCGGAACGGCTGGCTTTCTCCTGTTCTGTTGTCCTTCTCTCTCAAAATTTGAGAAGATGAGAATTTTAGGAAGACAGTTCCGTATACCGAAAAATCTCAGAACTCTGTTTCGTGTTTAAATGAAAGAAAAATTTTAGTTTGGAAAAAAATAAGCGGAAAGTAATTTAAGTAAAAAAATAATTGGAGTAAAAAGTACCGTAAAAAGTTAGAGAGCAACTAACTGCCAAAGAAAATTTGCGAAACAAAATTTGGTTGGACTGTGACAGCGAAAAATTTAGTAAAGAAAAAGAGTTTTGTTTTTTTGTTTTTTTTTTTTTTTTTTTTTTTTTTTTTTTTTTTTTTTTTTTTTAAGAGGTTTGACAGAGGGAACTGTAACTCTAGGGTCTTATCGTCCCGAAATCGGAGAGAGAAGGAAGACAGGATAGGAGAAAGCCAGCCGTTCCGAGAACGAACATTATCCCATCAGGATAAAATCCGCCCCGGGCGGGAATCGAACCCGCGGCCTAGCGCTTACAAGGCAGACGTACTACCAACTAAGCTAACTAGGCTAGCTTCTTTTTTCATTAAAATGCTCTAAAAAATGATTTTTTGTATTTCTCTTTGTATTCATGTATTGCACCTCTTGTATTCCAGCATCACAGATGGTCTTACTCATCTGGTAATGCCTGCTCTCTGGTTTCATCAGCACACTATAATACCCGAGGACATGGCGAATGAATTGCGTCCCCTCACTGCGATCCCTACGTTTGCTTTCACTGTGGCTGTCAGTCTGTTTGTCTTTGGAGTTCTTGGTTTACTAACAGGTACGTATGCTATAAATGTATAAATTGTGGCTCAGTACTTGTCAGATTTTTTTTTTTCTTGTTTTTTAATATTAAAAAATAATGTTTTGAAACTTGAAACATATCTATTTCATATTCTGGATCTTATATAGTCGCTAAAAATTGCTCTTTTTAAAAGAGTGAGTGAACATTACGTCTACCTCAAAAAACAGTGTACCTTTCTAGGGTTAAATTTATAGGTTTAAAAATAAATTCAAATGTAAATATCACTGGATTTACCAAATAAATTCAATCGAAATCTTTCTGTCAACAGGGTAACAACTTTTCATTTTACTCAGCATTTTCCAAAACTAAATAGACAGTCTAGGTTCATTATGATAGAACCTGGAGGCCCGTTCTCAGCCCTATCAATTCCCCTTCTTTTGTTTCTAGGTCTATTATGTGTCAAGAAGGGGTACCTTGGGAATGGACTTCAAGAAACGCAGGAACCTCCTCTGCTGGATGATACCAGGGCAGAACCCAATAGTCAGCCACAGGCCTCACCCTAGTCTATGTTATTGAACATCACACCATTGATTTTATACCATCGGACATCAATGTTATAACATCACAGCAGCATTGATTTTATAGCATCAGACATTTTACAGTCGATATTGCAGTCACTTTCACATTGGTATTTACATGGAACATGACGATAGTAAAATTTCTACGCTGTAACAATAGTTTTACGTTAAATTTTTGTTAGAATCGTCAGTATTAGTTCATGATTTTGGCTTTAAGCGTTTAACGCCACTTGAAACTGCAAAGGTTTTGAGTCACAGGGTTTTTCAAATTCGAAATGGGGGAAAAGAAACTTTTTGAAAGTGTTAAAAAAAAGCTGACGTAACCCACCATACGATTTATTTTAGTTTTAAAATGATCTTCATTTTCTATTATAGGGAAATACGGAGGTATCTACTTCTTTAGGTAGGTACATATTTCTGAGCTTTGCCTATATTCTTTTCATTATTATTTCTTCTTCTTTTGTATCATACTTCTTCACATAGTGCCTAAATTTCGATTTATTTTACTCTCAAAATAGCTGGCCTCTTTTTTAATGTGTAGAATTCTTTAACCTAAGTTACCCTCCTATATTGTCAAAGTAAAAATGTGCCATTCATAAAAAGAAGACGGAAATTTGTAAAAGTCAAGAGTTTAGCGGTTGATATGGAAGTATTTAATGTATAGTTGATTCTTGCTAATATAGGCCGGGTGGTGCTTCGAACTCTTGACGTTCGCGCGCTTCCCGGGACGCTTGTAATCTTGACTCTAAATTGTATGTACAGAATAAATTTGTATCCTGTGTACTTAGTAATAAAATTACCTTACTGCTCTTGCAAATTTGATTTCAGGTAATAGGTAGGTTTGTGTCATCACAAAAACCCCAATCTGAGGCTTAGGTGTAGGGGATAGACAGCCCTAAAGAATGGGTTAAGCTTCTATGAAACACTGGTCTTCAAAAATCAAAATGAAACGACCTGCGAGTTGCAAGCCAGCTTTTAATCCATTCGGGGGTTTTCGTTTATCTCTAGGTGACTGTTGAGCAATATATTTACGTGCTGCCTTTTCCCTTGAGCCCTAATTTTTGATTACCTACCTACCTAATAGGTATGTATTTTTCGAAATCGGAAAGGACACAAACGAAAATTTTAACGGTACTAACTTAAGTAAGTAAAACGCTTTTAGTTCCTCAGACACACTTTAATAAATGTTAATATTGTTACCTAATAAAAAAAAAAGTTCCTCAGAACGTCGAAATATTCTCCTGGGCCGGGCCTAAACTTGGCTTCACTTTTTATATCTCCAGGTACCTACATTATATCCTTTCTTCTCAAACCTCCTTGAGAAAAAAACGAAGGCCGCGAAGGCGCGAATTTTTTAAAATTTCCCTTTTTTTTAAAAAAAAAAAGTGGAAAAAAAATTGAAGTTCAATGGTTTGTTCGTTTTAAGATAATTATATCACGATCATTTCGTTGCCATAACTATCATATAAAAATTATAAAATCAAGAAGATGTGCTATCACCAGTCCAAGGGATCCTCATATAGATAATGTTTTAAAAAAAAAAGGAATTTTTTAAAATTTCTTTTTTTTTTAAAAAAAAAAAAAAAAAGTGGAAAAAAAAATTGAAGTTCAATGGTTTGTTCTTGTTCGTTTTAAGATAATTAAATCACGATCATTTCGTTGCCATAACTATCATATAAAAATTATAAAATCAAGAAGATGTGCTATCACCAGTCCAAGGGATCCTCATATAGATAATGGCATAGTTTCCTAGCCAGAGCTCCATTGATTTTCTCAGTCAACCCCCCACCTCATTGTCTGTATGGGTGTAAGTAAATGAATCTGTCTTACCTTTATCAAATAACTTCCACTGACTTTGCTGAGATGCTGAGGTTTATTTGTATTATGTACCCAGACATTATGCAGCCTATGCACTTATTTAGTTGATGTTTTCAAGAGCTGAAAAAATTATGGAACTTGCTTTTATGACTTCTAGATCCTTTGATAAAATGATTTGAAAAATACTAGTAGTACCTACCTAAATTTTGATTAAAGTGATACCCTGACATCATGTCTGAGACTAAAGGCTGAGATTAGCCCCCCTCCATGTCACAAGGGTATGTATGTACTTACTGTAAAGTAGCTATACCAAATTACACACAAGTAAAACAGGTCATGAAAAAGTACTTGTGATACAGTCTGTACCCTTTCTTATATGATTGTAGAAGATTGACATGTCTCAAGAAGGAACCAGTATGAAGTCCGAATCCATAGAGGCCCTGACACGAGAAGCAGAATCTTTGAAACATAAACTGGAAGAAGAACGACAGAAATTGAATGATGTCACATGTAAGTTTATTTATGAATTTGTGGACTTTTCAGTGTGGACATCATTCTTTGATTTGGTACCTACTTGTTCAGAAGTCACATCAATGGAAAATTGCTACACAACCGTTACCTATAGGGTTAGGTTAAACACAAAAAGAAGCTTTCTTATTTGAATCCATTTGAACTGGAGCCCAATTGACTCCCATAAAAAGCTTAGCAAATTGAAATTTTAAATCAGAGGAAAAAAAAGTCCCCCTCACCCCCATCCAAAACTGACTTTCAAGTTATAGTATATATATTTTAAAATTTTTGTTTTAGTGGCAACTGTTGCTGATAGACTTGAGACGATCACATTCATCAACATCAAAACCAGGAAAACTCTGAAAGGCCATGTGTCCAAGGTCCTATGTTCTGATTGGTCACCTGATAAGAGACATTTGGTGTCCTGCTCACAGGTAAAGATTTTCCAACAGGCCTCCCTCATGTGTTTTAATTATTAATATTTTATTGTTTGTTTAACGTTACCCTGTTTCCATATTTTATTGTTGAATATCTATTTTAATCCCTCATGTGTTTTAATTATTAATATTTTATTGTTTGTTTAACGTTACCCTGTTTCCATATTTTATTGTTGAATATCTATTTTAATTTAAGGTAGAAGCATTTAATAATTCCTCGTTCTATTTACTTATGCTAAGAAAATAAATGATTAGTCTCAAAAGAATTAATAGTAAATTGTATCTTTGTATGATTATTTTATCCTACACTTGTGATTAGGATTTCAATCGAACATATTGCTTCAGGTGTATTGCAGTAGAAAAATCATTTTATGACTAGGAGCTGCTAATAGGGCACGATAAAAAGTCATAATTGTAGCGCTATTTCAGATTAAAGAATTTATTCGGGGGTTTTCGTTTATCTCTAGGTGACTGTTGAGCAATATATTTACGTGCTGCCTTTTCCCTTGAGCCCTAATTTTTGATTACCTAGATACCTACCTACCTAATAGGTATGTATTTTTCGAAATCGGAAAGGACACAAACGAAAATTTTAACGGTACTAACTTAAGTAAGTAAAACGCTTTTAGTTCCTCAGACACACTTTAATAAATGTTAATATTGTTACCTAATAAAAAAAAAAGTTCCTCAGAACGTCGAAATTTTCTCCTGGGCCGGGCCTAAACTTGGCTTCACTTTTTATATCTCCAGGTACCAAGGTCCTATGTTCTGATTGGTCACCTGATAAGAGACATTTGGTGTCCTGCTCACAGGTAAAGATTTTCCAACAGGCCTTTTTTTTTAAGTTGACCTGTAATTTTTTTGCACTATTTGGTTTAAGGTGACATTCATAAGGTTTCTAATTTATGGGGCATGGGATTTGTAAATAATAATTATTTATGATGGTGATGGAATGATCTATTTCTAGAGAAACCCGTGTATTATTTCAAAGTGTTGCGTTCTTTTAGAACAGAAATGTACAATACATGAGGAAAACTCCACGGAAAAGAAAAGCTGTGAAACTCTTCGCTGTCAGGCAATCTGCAGGTACATAGGATACAACATCTGTTGGAACCAAAAACGAGGCAATATCGCAATACCTTCGTGATAAATTACAATTTAATTACTTTATTTACCTCCTGTTAAAATGTTATCATGCAATTAAGTAGAGCCAACACTTGTGTTGTTGTAGGTTTTAATGGTTTTATGTGGAAAATTGCCGATTGTACTCATTTTCTCTAGTTTCCATTGCTATAAACACTTGAACCAGTGAGCAGAGGCCATGTATCCGTGTTACAAGCATATAAATCTATAACTATTGTATCTTTGAATAATTCACTGCAAGGCAGCTGCTGAATCTTGTTTAATTAATAGTATGTCCAAACAATAGATCACACAGAACTGAGGGATTCGCTCATCCTACAACCTATATGGAACATCTGTCTTCTGATTGATCCATTCAATCTACAGCAGCATAATCTTAATTAGCCCTACAATCTACACAAATTGAACCTATAAATTCTTTAATCTGAAATAGCGCTACAATTATGACTTTTTATCGTGCCCTATTAGCAGCTCCTAGTCATAAAATGATTTTTCTACTGCAATACACCTGAAGCAATATGTTCGATTGAAATCCTAATCACAAGTGTAGGATAAAATAATCATACAAAGATACAATTTACTATTAATTCTTTTGAGACTAATCATTTATTTTCTTAGCATAAGTAAATAGAACGAGGAATTATTAAATGCTTCTACCTTAAAATTAAAATAGATATTCAACAATAAAATATGGAAACAGGGTAACGTTAAACAAACAATAAAATATTAATAATTAAAACACATGAGGGCTACGGGATAAATATAAATACATCTAGCTATGTAAATAAAGTAATCATTGAAATAATAGTAATACAGGGTGAAACAGAACAGGTTTCATTCAGTGGCATTGGCATCGTGGGTTGGAAGAATATTGTGATGAATGTATTTCAGGAGTACTAACCATCACCGCACCCAAAAGAGTGAGTACAAGATTTTACTTTTTCTCTCTTAAATTAAATTTTCAATTCTGACGGTCTCAGGGGGGTAAAGATGGATCGCTTCTAAATTTCATTTGTGGGTCTAGATTTTAATGTGCATCATTCGTGTTACCTATTTGAAGTACAAATCACCGATCAAAATGAATTTCGCCACTGTACAGAGTCCCTTTACCTCACAGAAACAACAGGAGTTTTCGTTCGTCTGATACCAAACCTCGGGGGCATGGTAATACAGGGTGAAACAGAACAGGTTTCATTCAGTGGCATTGGCATCATGGGTTGGAAGAATATTGTGATGAATGTATTTCAGGAGTCCTAGAACATTTCATATACCTATTCTTTATCTTCCATTTCCGATAAAAATATGAAATTTTCAAGAATTTACAAAAGAAATGATAGCATAATTTCAACAAACGAGTGTCAAGTTTTAACAAAACAAAAGTAATACAGGGTGAAACAGAACAGGTTTCATTCAGTGGCATTGGCATCATGGGTTGGAAGAATATTGTGATGAATGTATTTCAGGAGTACTAGAACATTTCATATACTTATTCTTTATCTTCCATTTCCGATAAAAATATGAAATTTTCAAGAATTCGCAAAAGAAATGATAGCATAATTTCAACAAACGAGTGTCAAGTTTTAACAAAACAAAGATATTAGTAATGTGTTACAAAAACTGAATACTAGTTACTAGACCATAATTGATTGAACGTTAAAATTATGGCTACCCACTTTTTTATGGATAACTACGGTTATTCTTGAATAATTTTATTGTGTACTTGATATCATAGATGGAAAAAATTGAATAACAAAGCTGGAATGATTTTGAAAAGAATCCAATAAATAATCAGAGACATAGAGATAACCAAATCGAGTAAACTCGAAATTGAGTCAATTCAATAGACATTTACCTCGATCCTGGAAGTAAACAGTCAATCCCTGAGTTGGCTTGGTTATCCTGGACCTCAGCAAATACTGCATCAAATCGAGTAAACTCGAAATTGAGTCAATTCAATAGACATTTACCTCGATCCTGGAAGTAAACAGTCAATCCCTGAGTTGGCTTGGTAATCCTGGACCTCAGCAAATACTGCACATACCTATTTTTACTTTCCTCATCCTATAGGGAGGAAAGTATTTTAATATTAATTAACTTAAAATTAAATTAAAATAAAACTTACATTAGGGGACGTGGGAGACTACACTGACGTTCTACAGAGGGAGAAATGCAAACTTCCTGTTCTCTTCCTTGAGGAAGACCAGGGCAAGGAACTTCTTAATACTCACTCTGGAAATGTATCTTAGCAAGGAATTAACGTTTCGTCGACCAGATTAAGCCCATATCTGAAACAGAAAGCCAGATCCAGAAATCTATTACATAATTTGAGGACAAAAAGAAATTCGGACACTTGTATTAATTTGAGGATAAAAGATTACCAGATGAAATGTTCCGATTCAGACATACCTCTAATTCTCGATAATCTGAAACAGAAAGCCAGATCCAGAAATCTATTACATAATTTGAGGACAAAAAGAAATTCGGACACTTGTATTAATTTGAGGATAAAAAATTACCAGATGAAATGTTCCGATTCAGACATACCTCTAATTCTCGATGTACCTTTACAATATTAACTTTCCCTTACAAGGCTGAGTGCACCCTGAACTCCAAGCACAGAGTCGAAAAAACTTCGACCCCGCCGGGAATCGAACCCAGGACCGAAGGAATACAAGCCTAGTGTGATACCCACTCCGCTACGGAGGCTACTTTGGGAAATTAAAACTGTAATGTAAACCTCACATGAAGGGGTAAACACTTCGATGTGCCCTTACAAGGCTGAGTGCACCCTGAACTCCAAGCACAGAGTCGAAAAAACTTCGACCCCGCCGGGAATCGAACCCAGGACCGAAGGAGTACAAGCCTAGTGTGATATCCACTCCGCTACGGAGGCTACTTTGGGAAATTAAAACTGTAATGTAAACCTCACATGAAGGGGTAAACACTTCGATGTACGAAAAACTTCATCAGATAAATAATGCTCTTATATTTTCCGGGTTTCACAGGGGTTTCGAACCCTCGACCTTTCTTACCCGTAGCGTAGTATCCCAGCTGCCTGACGAGAAGGCGGTGCCATCAGGCGACACCTGCAAGCAGGAGACTCGATTCTCATGGCCCATTAGATGATTCACTCGGCA
This sequence comes from Diaphorina citri, assembly GCF_000475195.1. Lineage (NCBI taxonomy): Eukaryota > Metazoa > Arthropoda > Insecta > Hemiptera > Psyllidae > Diaphorina > Diaphorina citri. The sequence continues at coordinate 61,067 of NW_007378067.1, read as the reverse complement.
GCATTTGAGAGAGTCCCATACGTTGATAGTATAATCATTGTAGCCGGCGAACAGTAGACGACCTGAGAAAAAGCAAAGTCAAATTTGGAGTACTGTGACAGGCTGCATTTTAAGAAGCTAGCCAGCCTAGTTAGCTTGTTTGATAGCGCGTCTGCCTTTTCTAATCCTACCTATTTATCTTTGATTTCGGGACGATAAGACCTCTGTTGCTACAATTCCCTCTATCCAACCTGTTGAAGAGCACATTTACCACTGACGGAGAAATCCACGGAGGTTGCACCAAACAAGATGCTATCCTTCTTATAACAAGCAACTTCTTTATCTGCTCGGAGGTCAAACAGACGACACTGCAAGAATGAAACAGAACCAATAATTAGTTAAAATATCTTGAATGAAACACAACAAATCGCACCCTCAGAATTCTATGGTGAATGGTTTCTTCCTTTTTTTTTTTTTTTTTTTTTTCAGCCATCTTAAAATGGAGCCACTGTGATATTTTCGGAGCCAACTATGTTTGCTATATTACCTAGCCTAGGAGTTACCTTCCACATAAAAATCTAACGTCGCTGGTTCGAACCCCGGCAGACTTACCGTAGCATCATCAGAGCCAGTAGCTACTGCATCTCCACTAGGATGAAACTTAACACTGTTCACATCACTCTGGTGACCCTCGAAGGATTGCACGCAGTAGCCAGTTCTCATATCCCAGATGTTCACCAGCTTGTCACTACTCTGTAATCAGATTATGGTGACCCTCGAAGGATTGCACGCAGTAGCCAGTTCTCATATCCCAGATGTTCACCAGCTTGTCACTACTCTGTAATCAGATTATTTATTTATTTATTTTTAGAGGTTGAAAGAGGTACGTAAGAGAGTTGAGAGGATGATAGTAGATGGAAATAGGGGACGGAGCAGACCGAAGAAAAGGTGGAAAAATTGCGTAATTAAAGATCTGCGGGAAAAGAACTTAATGGGGGATGAAGTGCACAGTAGGGCTGACTGGAAGAGGCTGGCGAAAAACGCCGACATCACTTGAGTGGGAAAAGGTGTAGAAGAGAGAAGATAGGATAGGAGAATGCCAGCCGTTCCGAGAACGAACCTTACCTGTTTAGCCCCGGGCGGGAATCGAACCCGCAAACTATATCGAAGTTTGACCGCGCTACTAGAGATATTATACGCGACAGGGAAAGTAGCCGTTTTCAGGTAGTTGTAGGGGGACAACTACAAATGATGGATTTATTTTTAGAGGTTGAAAGAGGTACGTAAGAGAGTTGAGAGGATGATAGTAAATGGAAATAGGGGACGGAGCAGACCGAAGAAAAGGTGGAAAAATTGCGTAATTCAAGATCTGCGGGAAAAGAACTTAACGGTTGATGAAGTGCACAGTAGGGCTGACTGGAAGAGGTTGGCGAAAAACGCCGACATCACTTGAGTGGGAAAAGGTATAGAAGAGAGAAGATAGGATAGGAGAATGCCAGCCGTTCCGAGAACGAACCTTACCTGTTTAGGGTAAAATCCGCTTCGGGCGGGAATCGAACCCGCAAACTATATCGGGATATGTTTCAAGTTTCAAAACATTATTTTTTAATATTAAAAAACAAAAAAAAAAAAAAAAATCTGACAAGTACTGAGCCACAATTTATACATTTATAGCATACGTACCTGTTAGTAAACCAAGAACTCCAAAGACAAACAGACTGACAGCCACAGTGAAAGCAAACGTAGGGATCGCAGTGAGGGGACGCAATTCATTCGCCATGTCCTCGGGTATTATAGTGTGCTGATGAAACCAGAGAGCAGGCATTACCAGATGAGTAAGACCATCTGTGATGCTGGAATACAAGAGGTGCAATACATGAATACAAAGAGAAATACAAAAAATCATTTTTTAGAGCATTTTAATGAAAAAAGAAGCTACTATATCGAGCTTTTGAGGGACTCAGCAACACCTCTATTTCTCTGTGAATTCTGCAGTCCACTTGTAGAATTTCCCATACATACCCCGGATACAAATGTGTTTCCAGTCTCGGAAGGGGCTAGATCCAAGTCCATAAGTTCCCCAGTGTGTCCATGAAAACTCTGCAATAGCTGACTAGATTCTACATCCCATAGGGCACATGTACAGTCACCACTCCCAGTGAGGATCTGAAATAATAAAGATTTTTCCGATTTTAATTTTTCCTAGTAGTAGAGTTGGGTATGAGGCTATGAGGGACTACAGGGAACATACCAGCCTGGATTTCCCTCGCTAAAGAAATTCTAGATTCTACATCCCATAGGGCACATGTACAGTCACCACTCCCAGTGAGGATCTGAAATAATAAAGATTTTTCCGATTTTAATTTTTTCTAGTAGTAGAGTTGGGTATGAGGGACTACAGGGAACATACCAGCCTGGATTTCCCTTGCTAAAGAAATTGCAAAGGTTGAGTGAGAGGGGCATCCACTCGTAAAATTTGTAGCCAAAACCAAATGTCAGACCAAAGCAATCACCCTAGTTAGGGCTGATTGAAAGGCTGACGAAAAAGGCTGACCCTGTCTGCACACGGGGAAAGGCAAAGAAAATGAAGAAAAAGAAGAAGAACGGAGTTGAGTACTCACCTGCTGATCGGAGTTAGGGAAGATGCAGCAAGAAATGAAACTGGTGTGAGTAGCCACTGTCTTCTTCTTAGCAGACGAATCATCTTCCAGTGCTATAGCATACACTGTTACCTTGTTATCGAGACCTCTGCAAAAATAGATAACAGATGATCATATGAAACTATACAAATACGTCCTGTACAGTACAACAAGTGTTAAATATTATCCCCTAGAATCTAGAATGAATATTATCCCCAACGTTTAAAGGGAGCTTTACTCGTACACTCATGCTTGTTAGGAAATTGGAAGCAGGCTTAAGCACTTGGAAACACTAAAGGAATACATTATTAGTATTAGTATAAACAGTGCTTTATTTTATTTATATCTTTTAACAGTAGGTACAGTGATAAAGAGGTTCTGTGAACAACAGTAGGTACAATAGTAACATGCACATTAGAGGACAATAGGTACATGCACATTTGGGGACAATACATGCACATTAGAGGACAATACATGCACATTAGAGGACAATACATGCACATTGGAGGACAATACATGCAACTTACAGGGCAGTAGGTACAATAGTAACATGCACATTAGAGGACAATAGGTACATGCACATTTGGGGACAATACATGCACATTAGAGGACAATACATACACATTAGAGGACAATACATGCACATTAGAGGACAATACATGCACATTAGAGAACAGTACACAAAAGTTAGAGGACACCCTTACCCAGAAGCTACCACACTTCCCGAGGGAGCATATGCACAGGCCATCACCCAGGTGGCAGGCATGGTGACCGAGTGCTCCTTGGTCTGTGTAAGCCCATCCCAGATTATCATCTTACCATCCTAAATCATACAACCAGAGTCAGAACAGAGTGGACCTTATTAATGCAATAGGAATCATTGTTGTTCGCTATTATGAGAGATAATGGCTAGCGTCAGACTGTTGACTTACATTAAACATGCTCCTCAAAGTCAACAGAACATAAATGATCTACTCATTCTTTATATTAGACTCAGCAGAATCCCAACTAATATACTCGTGCAATTCAAAAGAAAGTAGAAACCCGTGTATTATTTCAAAGTGTTGCGTTCTTTTAGAACAGAAATGTACAATACATGAGGAAAACTCCACGGAAAAGAAAAGCTATGAAATTCTTCGCTGTCAGGCAATCTGCAGGTACGCGCTGTCAGGCAATCTGCAGGTACATAGGATACAACATCTGTTGGAACCAAAAACGAGGCAATATCGCAATACCTTCGTGATAAATTACAATTTAATTACTTTATTTACCTCCTGTTAAAATGTTATCATGCAATTAAGTAGAGCCAACACTTGTGTTGTTGTAGGTTTTAATGGTTTTATGTGGAAAATTGCCGATTGTACGTTAAAATGTTATCATGCAATTAAGTAGAGCCAACACTTGTGTTGTTGTAGGTTTTAATGGTTTTATGTGGAAAATTGCCGATTATAGGAATCACACAGAATCAATTTGTTACTAAAGATGTTAGGAGCTGGTAAGATTTCTTAATGATGCTCCATCCTATTCTTAGTTTTACTTACTTAAGTTAGTACCGTTAAAATTTTCGTTTGTGTCCTTTCCGATTTCGAAAAATACATACCTATTAGGTGAGGAACTAAAAGCGTTTTACTTACTTAAGTTAGTACCGTTAAAATTTTCGTTTGTGTCCTTTCCGATTTCGAAAAATACATACCTAGGTAGGTAATCAAAAATTAGGGCTCAAGGGAAAAGGCAGCACGTAAATATATTGCTCAACAGTCACCTAGAGATAAACGAAAACCCCCGAATGGATTAAAAGCTGGCTTGCAACTCGCAGGTCGTTTCATATATTGCTCAACAGTCACCTAGAGATAAACGAAAACCCCCGAATGGATTAAAAGCTGGCTTGCAACTCGCAGGTCGTTTCATTTTGATGTATGGCAGAAAAAAAAAAATATATCCTTTCTTTATTCTGTCATCGCCATTACAGCTGAAGCCGCTACAATAACAATAAGGTAAAGAAGAGGAAGACCGATGTATTCATAAACTTACCGGGTAGAACCAACCAAATCTATCCTGCACGGGGATTTTGATGAGGTTCTCCAACTTCTTCATCAAGTCCAGCACACCATCGTCATAGCCATCAAACAATAGCTCCCTCACTGTCTTCTTAATATACAACTTCTTCTCTGTGTTCTTCAGGAACATGTTGATAATCTTCTTGACCAAGTCGCTGTACTTGACGTGGATCTGATCCGCCATGGTTGCTATAGTTACGGCTACAACGTTGACATTGGTGATTTCATCGGAGAGACTCCCTCGGGATAGTTCTGGTTCAAAGTACCAGGTGCGTCTCTGCCAGTAGCTGACAGTGTTGTTGGCATTCCAAGTCAGATTCAACTTCTCGTGAACTTCCCTGCAAATAAAAATCAAAATCAAATCGTGAATTTATTTGTGTTGAAGCAGAGCCTTTTCACAAGTGGGTATCACAGCATTCTTACGACCCCGCCGGGAATCGAGCCTGGGACCTTCGAAGTGCAAGCCTAGTGTGATACCTTCCCTGCAAATACACCAAGGAAATTATTTCTTTACCGTTTTAAGACAGACTTAATAGAGATCATCATCATTGGTTAACAGCCATAAGGCTGGTTTGCTGCAGTACGCCATGCTTCCCTATCTTCTGCCTTCCTCTTGAGATCATAGTAGGATGTGACGTTCATATCCTCCATTATTTGTTTGTTTCAATAGAGATAGGATTGATTGATTATTTGTAAGGCGCGCTGAGGCATTAGCCTTCCTCTTGAGATCATAGTAGGATGTGACGTTCATATCCTCCATTATTTGTTTGTTTCAATAGAGATAGGCCTTCCTCTTGAGATCATAGTAGGATGTGACGTTCATATCCTCCATTATTTGTTTGTTTCAATAGAGATAGGATTGATTGATTGATTATTTGTAAGGCGCGCTGAGGCATTGTTTGAACACCCTAAAGGCACATACAAATTAATTACCTAGTAAATTAATTGATTATGAAAATATTCCGTCTAATTGTTTTCCTAAAAAGTATGTTGTTTCAATGTAGATACTAAGGTCCAAAGCTGACGGTCGAAATGTACCTATACTTTTAAAACGAATACGGCACGTGCTTTTAAACCCAAAGTCTTTCAAGGTGGCGGAAATGTTCCATTTTTCCAAGGTCGCGGTTACCGATAACCTTGGGATAAGATATACATGAATAATCTTTTTTTTTTTTAATTTCCCAAGGACCAATCAAAAAATTCACGTCAACAGTTAGCGATATTTGGTCACCAGTCAACACCCCAGTGTGTACCTCTCGATACAAAGTCCAACATGTCAACAATGGAACAATGTACAAGTTTGCTATGTTACAAAACTTCACTCATTATCTTCCTGACTGGGTATAGATTTTTCCTACCCACGTGTCCTGAATTACATATTATGTTTATGTAACATTGGAGATTATCTCGCGTCTATGGAAACTTGAGAAAATAATTTTGTTACAACCATTTAACAGGACGCTTTCGATTAGCTAAAATTTAAAAATCGTCATGCTTAACCCCATTCTAACTTTCAGAATGAACGAGGCTGAAAGAATCCCGAAATATAACCGAAGACTAAGGAATTGAACCCAGGACCTCATGCAAGCCTAGAGAAAAGGAGGTCTTTCCGGTATCATGGAAAACCATACTTGTACTTATTATCAAGTGAGTTTTGAATGAATAATCTTTTTTTTTTTTAATTTCCCAAGGACCAATCAAAAAATTCACGTCAACAGTTAGCGATATTTGGTCACCAGTCAACACCCCAGTGTGTACCTCTCGATACAAAGTCCAACATGTCAACAATGGAACAATGTACAAGTTTGCTATGTTACAAAACTTCACTCATTATCTTCCTGACTGGGTATAGATTTTTCCTACCCACGTGTCCTGAATTACATATTATGTTTATGTAACATTGGAGATTATCTCGCGTCTATGGAAACTTGAGAAAATAATTTTGTTACAACCATTTAACAGGACGCTTTCGATTAGCTAAAATTTAAAAATCGTCATGCTTAACCCCATTCTAACTTTCAGAATGAACGAGGCTGAAAGATCATTTTGATTTTTGAAGACCAGTGTTTCATAGAAGCTTAACCCATTCTTTAGGGCTGTCTATCCCCTACACCTAAGCCTCAGATTGGGGTTTTTGTGATGACACAAACCTACCTATTACCTGAAATCAAATTTGCAAGAGCAGTAAGGTAATTTTATTACTAAGTACACAGGATACAAATTTATTCTGTACATACAATTTAGAGTCAAGATTACAAGCGTCCCGGGAAGCGCGCGAACGTCAAGAGTTCGAAGCACCACCCGGCCTATATTAGCAAGAATCAACTATACATTAAATACTTCCATATCAACCGCTAAACTCTTGACTTTTACAAATTTCCGTCTTCTTTTTATGAATGGCACATTTTTACTTTGACAATATAGGAGGGTAACTTAGGTTAAAGAATTCTACACATTAAAAAAGAGGCCAGCTATTTTGAGAGTAAAATAAATCGAAATTTAGGCACTATGTGAAGAAGTATGATACAAAAGAAGAAGAAATAATAATGAAAAGAATATAGGCAAAGCTCAGAAATATGTACCTACCTAAAGAAGTAGATACCTCCGTATTTCCCTATAATAGAAAATGAAGATCATTTTAAAACTAAAATAAATCGTATGGTGGGTTACGTCAGCTTTTTTTTAACACTTTCAAAAAGTTTCTTTTCCCCCATTTCGAATTTGAAAAACCCTGTGACTCAAAACCTTTGCAGTTTCAAGTGGCGTTAAACGCTTAAAGCCAAAATCATGAACTAATACTGACGATTCTAAGTCAAGGTGGCGGAAATGTTCCATTTTTCCAAGGTCGCGGTTACCGATAACCTTGGGATAAGATATACATGAATAATCTTTTTTTTTTTTAATTTCCCAAGGACCAATCAAAAAATTCACGTCAACAGTTAGCGATATTTGGTCACCAGTCAACACCCCAGTGTGTACCTCTCGATACAAAGTCCAACATGTCAACAATGGAACAATGTACAAGTTTGCTATGTTACAAAACTTCACTCATTATCTTCCTGACTGGGTATAGATTTTTCCTACCCACGTGTCCTGAATTACATATTATGTTTATGTAACATTGGAGATTATCTCGCGTCTATGGAAACTTGAGAAAATAATTTTGTTACAACCATTTAACAGGACGCTTTCGATTAGCTAAAATTTAAAAATCGTCATGCTTAACCCCATTCTAACTTTCAGAATGAACGAGGCTGAAAGAATCCCGAAATATAACCGAAGACTAAGGAATTGAACCCAGGACCTCATGCAAGCCTAGAGAAAAGGAGGTCTTTCCGGTATCATGGAAAACCATACTTGTACTTATTATCAAGTGAGTTTTGAAGAATAATGCAAATATTAAGACAATGAAGATAGCGTACCTTCAAAAACATAAATATGAAAAATAAGGCCAACTTTCTATTTAAAAATGTCGGCCTATACCAGAAGTGAGATCAGAATTCTAATCCGTTCAAACGGCATTCCCAGTTTTTCGTATGTATTTACTGACAATGCTGAATTTCAGTTTCCTTCAAAACTAATATTTCAGATTTTTTCAAAACTGTGGCACATTTCCATTTGCAATCCTGAGCGACATTTCTTTGATTTGAAAAGACTTTAGGCAGGTTGAAATCCTTTAAAGGCCGCACGATATTTTACTCGTGTCGCGCGGAACCTTTCCACTTAGGCGGCTTTTACAGCCTAGCGTGCCGCGCGGCAAGTGTCGCAAAGGTGGAAACGTAGCAATAAGTAATGCTGTATTTCATCATTATGTGACTTTTATAGTCAACATGGCTGAACCAATGAGATTGTGAGATTCTGGTTTGAGGAGCAAATGTGGACGTCCAAAGCGGAATCTCATTGGTTCAGCCATATTGACTATGAAAAAAAGTCCCATAGCAAAATACCTACGGCTTATTTACACTGTGTGCTAAGGTTGGAACTTGACCTGACACACTGCCTGGGGCTTAGATTACCCATCACTTAGAAAAGGGAAATTCAGAGGCCCTACAAGAGATAAGCTAGGTATTGTTTTCTGATAACAAGTGTGTCGAGTGACTCAACAGTGGAGTATGCCTATTAGAACCTGTACTGGCATTAAATTGCATGTACTAGTGCCATATTACACGTCCTGAGTAATATTATCTACAGAAATGAATATCTTGCAGCAACCTGTAATAAACTACGTAGGTATGATGATGATGATGATGATGATGATGATGAATCATCAAATACCCATGTAGCTTGCTATGGTCACACAAAACTTCCTTGATTATTGAGTTTTTCCAAGAGGCTTGATATCATCAAACAAGAATTTTCAGTGGTCAAACAACCACATCAGGGCTGTAACTAAGATTTTGTTGAGAGGGGGGAGGAGGAAGGCAAGAGTGATGTATGGGGGGGGGGGGGCTCCAAATTTTTGAAGCCTGGCCAACAGTAATTGCGAAAAATGAAGCTCAAGAGGGGGGGGGGGCAGCCCCCCCCCTCCCCTGAATACAGGAACTGACTCACATGGTATTTAGGAGTTTGCATGTTTGAATCCCAATCAAGCCAATCATAGTTCCAACTCCAACCATATCCTGAGAGGAAAATACACCTAAACCTTCACGTACCTGAACACATAAGGTCCCACCTCGACTACAATAGGTTTCACATTTGGATTGCTTAGGCTTTCTTGGGGGTTTGTCCAATTGAACATGTAGAAGTCCAAATACAATGGAAGTGTTGTATGCTTCCAAGCTCTATAAGACTTGGAGCTCTCCCTTAGAGTCAGATCCTGAAACAAAGCCAAACAATAATAGGGTTTGTCCAATTGAACATGTAGAAGTCCAAATACAATGGAAGTGTTGTATGCTTCCAAGCTCTATAAGACTTGGAGCTCTCCCTTAAAGTCAGATCCTGAAACAAAGCCAAACAATAATGATGAAATGTGAGTATACCTACAGTATTTGTGACAGTGATAATATTGTTTGAATTTTCACCTTTGATCACTACCTTCTAGAAACACATAGGTTCACTCCACACCATGAATCTAGATAATATTCCACAAAAAAAAGCACCTTGCATTTTTTTTTTTACATTCTATTTCTACCTAAGTACATCTTTACTTAGATATCAACTTACTTTTTCTATAAGCATTCGAAAAACTGTAGGCCATAGGATTGCTACCATTACACCACATATTGAGATCAAAACAAAGACACTAAAATACAGAGTCTTTTTGACACAGCCTATGGTAACCATAGTGTTGACTTGCAACTTAACTTGCCAACTTTCTTCAGGTCACTTTGTTCATCTGAAACAAATGTAGGAAGATAATATTAGGTAACATCACTAAGCCTTAACATTCAACTCAACTGATAATACTAGTTCGTCATCCTCCCAGACAGGATTTTGAACGGAATTCACGGTAATGAAGTAGCAGACTCATTAGCCAAAAAAGGAACAGAAATCATTGCGACTTCTATACGAAACGTCCCTTTCCATTCTGTTAAGAGATTAATAAAAATACAAAGCTATCACAAACATAAAGCATTTTTAAAAAGAGAAAGTTTGGGGGGAAAAAATGGAAAGACATAGTTGACAAACTTGAAATCATACCTCAGACCCCTAGAAAAGCAGCGGTCGCCACCTTCCGCCTGATGACAGGTCATGATTGTCAACGTCCCTTTCCATTCTGTTAAGAGATTAATAAAAATACAAAGCTATCACAAACATAAAGCATTTTTAAAAAGAGAAAGTTTGGGGGAAAAAATGGAAAGACATAGTTGACAAACCTGAAATCATACCTCAGACCCCTAGAAAAGCAGCGGTCGCCACCTTCCGCCTGATGACAGGTCATGATTGTTTTGCTCAACATCTCAACCGTAGAGGCTGCAGAGAATCCCCTACCTGTCCACTTTGCACTCAACAAGCTGTCATGAATGCAGACCACCTGCAGACATGCCCAGAACTCACGGATAAAGACAAAAACAAAGGAGGTTTTTTTTTTTTTTTTTTTTTTTTTTTTTTTTAATGATTATTGAGCTGAATTGGAGTCTGAGAGATGGACAATGCCTGGAAAACAAATCCACAGGTCATCTAAGTGAAGATACCAGTTCAGGAACACAAAACAACATACCTGTTAGGTGGTAAATAATGTTAAAAAGACCAACTTGGCCCCCAATATTGTCATCATCCAATCTTAACACTTTAACTGTCTTATGTGACATTATGTTACACAGGTCCTATCTGTGTGTGTAAAATTAATGTTACACAAATGGAGGCAAATTCAAACCTTATGTGTGACAATACTGTAACACAGTGTATTTTATATGACTGTGTGTAAAATTAATGTTACACAAATGGAGGCAAATTCAAACCTTATGTGTGACAATACTGTAACACAGTGTATTTTATATGACATATAACTAGTTATGTTATGTGACTGACCAGCTGCCAGCTTTACTGCTTTATACCTATAGAGTTTTCTGGATGTTCTGAAAGTTGCAAAATAGTCACATTCTTGGGATTATCTACATGAGTGGTGATAGAGCTAATCGTAGATCAGAATATTCCCACCCAACCCATTCAATCTTTACTTGAAATCCAGCTGGAAATCAAATTATTATAAAAATAATAGATTAAGCTAAGGTACATTATTATTACCTGGAGTTGATATCAAATTTGCCTGTATGATGATGATTATGCTTGAAAAGATGAAAAGAAACTGAAAATTCTTATGTAGGTACTTCTTAATTTCAATGGTGTTACTGATAACTCTGATAGTGATAAGTGGGTAGGTACTTCAGTAGTTTTGCTGTTTTGTACTTTGCTACTCTGACTAGGTACCTATTTTCTACTTTGGTACTTTGCTATTTCCTTCCCTCTTTCTTTTCTTTTCCACTGGTAAAATAATACAGTATTGCCAGATGAAAAATGTAAATAAAATCCCTACCTACTTTTTCCGTACAGTCTGTTTATGGGGGAGGGGAACCTCGAACACTTTTGAAAGTTAAGAAGGGAACCGCAACGAAAAAAGTCTGGCCACCCCTGTTTCCGTACAGTCTGTTTATTTCCGTACACGTACGGAAATTCCGCTTCATGTTATGTTTATGACATAGATCAGTGAACTCTACACTCTACACTCTATGACCTATGACGAGCTCAGCTCACAGAAGAGCTGAGCGAGCGGGGCAGCGGGGTTGGGACCACTAAGTGAGTTTTATAGTCCAGGTAACGAAGCCCGAAATAAATTTAAGGTTTGAGGGACAAAAATGACGTAGTTCTGATTTTTTGCCCAAAAGGTCAGGGATGGTGTCCTGAATAAGGGGTCAAAAGTCTCAAAGCGAAACTTTACGGCTAGAAGAACTAGAAGGACGTAAGTGTCATTTTTCGTTTGCCCAAAAGGTCAGGGATGGTGTCCTGAATAAGGGGTCAAAAGTCTCAAAGCGAAACTTTACGGCTAGAAGAACTAGAAGGACGTGTCATTTTTCCTGACTTTTTTCAGTTTTTTGCAAATATGTCGAAAACCGTTGTTGGTTCTAGCAAAACAAGCTGGGTCCGTCCCTCCGGGATTTTTTTGTGCATATGGTCGCACTTTGCGCTCCCGGGGCTTCGCGGGGTTGAGCATAGGATCGCGCTTCGCTTTCTCCTATTTTTGCAAATATGTCGAAAACCGTTGTTGGTTCTAGCAAAACAAGCTGGGTCCGTCCCTCCGGGATTTTTTTGTGCATATGGTCGCATTTTGCGCTCCCGGGGCTTCGCGGGGTTGAGCATAGGATCGCGCTTCGCTTTCTCCTACCCCAGCTGGCTTTCTCCTACCCAGTCTTAATTCTTTCTTTGATTTCGGGATAATAAATTAGCCTTAGCAGTTACCGCTATCAAACATCTTTAAAAAAATGAAGCCTCTGTCTCCAACAAGCAAAGGTCACAAAACGGGCTGACTAAAACTTCATTATAAAGATCACTTAAAGGACAAGATAAAAAAGGATTTAAATCGCATCAACAAATTTATAATATCTAGTAAATAGGTAGGTAAGTATACAATATTTTTAATTAGGTATATTTACATTTATACATTTTAATATTACCTACTCGCTACTTGTGAAACAACTCAATACTAATTGAATAAATAGGTATAATGGAGGAATTGCAAGTGGGTAAAAATTATAAATAAATGGTCGATTCCTATGTAAAAAGTTGGGAAAAATCCAAATCTGAGGTCAAAACTCCGAAAAAACAACTGTAAAAGGTCGAAAATTCAATTTTTATAATGAAAAAGTTCAAAGATTTGTGACGTCAGACTTAACGCAGCACGCTAGCGGCGGAGCAGAACTGCGCAGAAACGTATGCGCACAAACACATTAATGCGTTGCCTGCAAGGGAGCTTTGCTCGGGACATCTAGTTTTTTTTTTTTTTTTTTTTAATGATTATTGAGCTGAATTGGAGTCTGAGAGATGTACAATGCCTGGAAAACAAATCCACAGGTCATCTAAGTGAAGATAGAAGATACCAGTTCAGGAACACAAAACAACATACCTGTTAGGTGGTAAATAATGTTAAAAAACCAACTTGGCCCCCAATATTGTCATCATCCAATCTTAACACTTTAACTGTCTTATGTGACATTATGTTACACAGGTCCTATCTGTGTGTGTAAAATTAATGTTATTTTTTTTTTTTTTTTTTTTTTTTACAAACCTTTAAAAGTCCACTAGATTTTCTACAAGTAAGTGGAGGGAGGATTTGGATAATTGAGGTACGAAACACTATTAGGCCTGCATTAGCCTAATGTTTTGCAAGATATTGATATCTCACGTCTAACCAAGAATGTGATGTATATAAAATTTGATTAAAGTTGAAGGGAAGTGGGGGAAAAGTTGAGATGAAAATGTCAAAAAATAATGAAACTCTATTTGGTGTTAATATAGGCTGGACAACACTTTGAATTTCTTGACGTTCACACGCCTCCCGGCAAGCTTGATTTTATTAACACTAATTTTATTTATTATAGTGTATTTTCAAATTATATCATTGTATTTAACCACGGTGGAACCGATTTGATCAAATTTGTCTAATTCCAATAACTATTACATAATTTGTCACATAGTTACAGACCAATTGTGTTCTGTGTTGTATGACCCTTTGTCACAGTTTTCTTTATTTTAGTGTATCACATTACATGTAACAGCAAGCTCCAGTTTACTTCTCATTGGTCCATATATCATCCATGGATGACAGGCTAAGTTCATCCACAGGAAGGGCGTCTATTTGCTTCAAATTTTCCAGATAGAACAGCAGTTCTTGTACCACTAGCCTGTAATCACAAGAGACATGAAATAAAGTAGTGGTTATCACTTTGACCTATATTCCAGGAAGTTCGAGATCAAAATTCGTGGGGATCGAATTTAATTTAACCATTTTCAGCTCCATAAGTATTGAGACCCACAAAGTGGCTCTATCCTAAGATAAAACGACAATAAGCGGGTTCGATTACCGCCCGAGTTTGTTCTCGGAACGGCGGGCTCTCTGAAATCTAACTTACCCATACTGAGGTCCTCCATCATTCTTGATATTCATTTGTACAAGTAATTCTCTCAGTTTAGACTTGACCAAGCGATGGATTTGCATGTATAACTCATGGATTTCACTCCTGGGTAGAACACTATTGATGGCTTCGTGAAGATTGCACAACTTCTGACGAATCACCTATAACAAAAGTTCCTTTTCAGATTAGGGATGTTGATTTTTGAGATATATCAATATTTTAAATTTTCATCGGTAATTCGGTAAGTATTGTATACGATGTTGATGTTTACAAATGCGGAAATGATTTGTTCCCTAAAATTCCATTTTTTTTCTTCTTCTTTTTTTTTGCCACAGTATCAACGCTGGCTTTCGTGGTAGATCGATAAATAGACTAAATTGGTTTTTGGAATCCTCGCATAGTCTGTCATCAAATCAAGCTGGTTTCAGGAAATATAGATCAACAAAAGAGCTAGTGATAAGACCAAGTCAAGACATCAAAAACAAATTCAATAAAAAAGAGACAATAATAGCCGTTTTCGTAGATTTCCAAGGCACTTACGATACCATCTGGAGATGCAAATTGTTTGAAAAATGAGAAAAATGGGAATTGCTGGGAACATGTTTCAATGTACCTATCACAAATTTCATCACGCAGAGATTCTGCGCAACACGATATGAAAACGTCATCTCAGGATACAAGCAAACTAAAGCCGGTCTCCCACAAGGCGCAGTCCTCAGCACGACGCTTTTTAACATCTTTATCAACGACCTCCTAATAAAACTAGAGAAAACAGGAGTGAATGTGGCGGCCTTTGCCGACGATATAGTTATATGGAGTTCCCAAAGAAAACAGAAAATCGGTTGCCTAAAAAACAAAATAGAAGCTGCCCTTAAGGTCCTTAAAAAATGGTGTGCAGAAAATCTAATGATCATCAATGAAGACAAAACAAAGTACCAAGTCTTTTCACTAGCAAGGAAAATGGAACCCATCAAAATAAAGTATAACAATAAATATCTAAAAGAAGCGGACGAATCAAAATACCTGGGTATTACTTTCGATAGAAAGATAAATTGGAATAAACACGTTGAAAATACAACCCACAAGGCTAGAAACCGATTTAAACTCCTTAAAAGATTGGCCGGTACAAAATGGGGGTGTTCAAGGAAAACGCTCAACACTACATATAACTCTTATATAAAACCTACCCTCACATATTGTGGCGAGATATTGATAACGGCAAATGAAACAAATAAAACCAAGTACGAAAGAGTTCAGAATGAAGCGCTAAGACTAATTACAGGAGCGGTAAAAACAACACCCATAAACGCAATGTACGCCCTTACGAACACCAAACCAATTATGAAAACACTTGAAGAACAGGCACTTATCCAGTTTGAGAAAATCGCAAGACTACCAACTTCAAAATCCTGGATACACAACGAAAAATCAAATACCCTAAAGACCCAGTCAGGCTTTATCCAAAAAGTAGCTGAAATCAAGAATAGCTTTAATATCCCAAGCAAAATTGAACATCTAAATCTAGTCATCAACCCAACTGAAAGCTTTGAAATAGACCACTCCCTGACCATCGAAGACAACTTCAGAAAACAAGATGTTGCTCCATCAGTAGCAAAAGTTAAGGGAGCGATAAAAATTGCCGTCCAACAACTCCTATACAAGACCAATCTCTTCTCCAGAGCTATTATTCTATCAGATTCAAAGGCAGCCATTCAATCTAGAGCAAATATGGGAGACTCACCAACAAAAGAAACCTACGACATCTATCAAATGATAAATCAATTGAAATCTTTGAACAAACAAATTGCTTTCCAGTGGATCCCTGCACACTGCGGCATTCATTTCTATCAGATTCAAAGGCAGCCATTCAATCTAGAGCAAATATGGGAGACTCACCAACAAAAGAAACCTACGACATCTATCAAATGATGAATCAATTGAAATCTTTGAACAAACAAATTGCTTTCCAGTGGATCCCTGCACACTGCGGATCTTTGAATTTAAGAATCGCGATTCACGATTCTTTTGAAATATTCGACTCTTTGAATCGACTCAGAGAATATTTACCCATCCCTACAGACCTTTTCTAAACTTGTTATGTCTGCAATAACTTAAGAAAAACTTGAATTTCTTCTCCCCTTAATTGAATTGACTTTCCCATGTAAGTTATGCCAAAAAATTGACAGACAGCCTGCTGGGTTGTCACTTGTTGTAGGTAATGTTAATTTCTTTGGTAGGTATTTTCGGATTTGTGTATTTTACCTTAGAAAGAGGTGTAGATATTTGAACTCAGTGCCTCTGCAATACTGACAGAACTTCCAAGCTGGAGCTATGTGAAACTTTGATATTTCTTCCATTAGCTATGTGGACAAATCACAGAGTCGGCAGATTTAGCAGCCCTGTATTGATAAGAGTTCAGAAGAGCAAGATCCCCTCATTTTCTGAAAAGAAATAATACTTAAAGGAATGGTAGGTACAACCGCAAAACTCACTGATCACGGAACTTCATTTTATCATTTTTATTAATTTATTTTTTAATTTTACCTACTTAACCTAAAGTTAAAAGTTCTGAAATCTCAATCTGAAACAAAAAACCAATCAACCACCTGATAAGGGACGAGGTGGTGAACGGGGATTAAGGGGGATGCAATGTTGCCACTTAAGTCACGTTGCCAGATGAAAAAAGATCAAGGAACTTCATTTTATCATTTTTATTAATTTATTTTTTAATTTTACCTACTTAACCTAAAGTTAAAAGTTCTGAAATCTCAATCTGAAAGGATCTGGCACAGGGGAGCGTGTTGAGGACGAGATTTTTGTGGGAATTTTGCTATAAATCCCACCATTGAAAAAAATACCCTGAGGACGAGTGAAATTACATGGGATTTTTATTGTCGTCCTCTAACAAACATAATAGGTACATAGGTATAGTGCGTATCACCAAACTTTAACCGAAATCACAACAAACGAGAAGAAAAAAAAAAAGCAAAAAGTAAAGCAAAACCAAAACAGTCATCAGTCATAAAAAAATTTCCGTACGTTTCTCCTGCTCATCTGGCAACACTGATCAACTTGTCAAGCAAAAAGCAAAGCATCACAACTTCACAACAATCACAACAAACGAGAAGAAAAAAAAAAAGCAAAAAGTAAAGCAAAACCAAAACAGTCATCAGTCATCCTCCAACCTCCAACCTCCAACCTCCATCCTCCTCCAACCTGCCAACCTCCAAAAGTTCCGGATAAAGACAACATCATCGCAAAATATTAGGACGCGAGGAGGAAAATGACCTGATAGTCAATTCCCAGCATTTGATACCAACCAACCAACCAACCAACCATATTGATGTAGTTATAATATATCGAAATTTTTCTAAAAGTTCCGGTTTAGTGGATTTCTGTATGTGACTTGTGACATTTTTAATTTCTTACATATTTCATAGAAAGGATCGAGGTGCACTAGTCGTTTTTCTGGTTAGGGAAATCAATTTCCCTCAGGCTACTTACCTAGCTTTCACAGGAACTCTCAACTTTCAGTAGCCTAAAAACCCAAGGTAAGAGATTCTACACAACATAATGCAGAACCGGATTAGCCCCCCGCGGGGCCCGGGGCAGTTTTTTTTGAGGTCCCTAGAGCCTAAATCCAAAGTTTCAGCCATTGGTCCGTGTGTGTCTGCCTGTGTGCCCTCAGGCTACTTACCTAGCTTTCACAGGAACTCTCAACTTTCAGTAGCCTAAAAACCCAAGGTAAGAGATTCTACACAACATAATGGATTATCCCTCATCAACTTTACAAATCTACCTATAGGTATGAAACTTATATTAAAAAAATCTTGCTCAAAGGGCTCACCCTACTCTCCCTTTTCTTAGTAGGTAGGTGTCCACAGTGTTTGAAGCAATCAGGGGACAAAAATAAAACTTTATAATGATAAGTGGGGAAAATTTTTCCAGTCCCTTTGATTTGCTACTATACAAATATGTATACAGCAGGCATCTAGTTGTATTTTTTCCATTTAAAAACCTCATCTAATGTCAAATGTGACAAGGATGCGACACGAAACTTTTGATTAAGATCGGTGCAACGGTTGGCGGCATTTTACCGCTTTTTGGCGGTTTTTGGTGTGATTTAACAATATCTCGGGAACAGTATAAGCTAGAGTCTTGAAATTTGGTATGTAGTTCACAAATGTGACAAGGATGCAACACAAAACGTTTGGTTGAGATGGTTGCTGCGGTCGGCGGTATTTTGACCGCTTTTTGGCCGTTTTTTTTGGCGGTTTTCAGCTATAGGACAAAACGGTTAGAGATATTGTAAAAGTTTGGGTAAAAGAACACTCAAATAAGCATCATTCGATAGGATAAGGAAAGTCGTGTCAAGGGAGCCCGGTGATTTTTTTTTTTTAGTGCGCAGTTTGGCAACACTGTTCTTGCGGATTTTGTAGCTATGGTGACGTGATAGCTTAGAGTTCAAGGTTCAAGTTTATTCCATTTTGTTTTCCAGAAGTGTTTGTTTCGCTGTTTTTTGGAATTTAATTTTGAAGTCATCTTTTGTTCCCAAATATTACAAGTGATTTAAGTTAGTATAGCATAAAGTACATTTTATTATTTAAAACTTTGAAAACGCTGTTAAATTGAAATGGAGCCGGGTTTCGTGGAATGCAACTCTACAAATTTGCCCAAGGTTGATGTCAATATGGTGTATGAGTATATGCTCAAAGAAAGAGACAATGAAGTAGCTGGAACTTCTAAGGAAGAAAGGTAAGAAGAAAGGCCTCTATTACCTACCTAAAATCATTCTTTTTCATTTGGGGACTTTAGGTACATCCATTATCCATGATTCTAGTAGTACCTACCTACCTACTGGAACTTTGGTGCCAATGTCACTAACCTCTCCATGTTTCCAAATAGGTATCTACCTATCTACATGACTGTGCTTAAAACAGCTTAAGTTACTTTGTGTCATTAAAACAAAAGGTCTTTACTCAGTATGAGTTGTAAATAAAAATCTCACAGAAAAAGTACCCTAAAAATTTCTTAGTTGATTAAAATTTTCTGGTATTATTAAACTGAAGTGTTCAAACATGACTTGTTTCTCATTTATTTTGGGATTTGGAAGGGACTGCCAAATGATGATCTTGTTGGAAGGATACACTTTAGCACCTAGGTACAGATTAGGGTGAAGAATAAAAACTACATGGTTTGTCACAACATGGTTTTTATTTTTTACCTAGCTATATTTTATGTAAGTAGCTACGTAAAGAACAAAAACTGTGTTGTAATGTACTGAAAGTAGCTTACATACCTACTTGTTATATGTAGAAAGAGGGTTAAATAGGTATGTTCATATCATTTTCATTTTTATTGGTCTTTCAGGTCTGCCAGATCCACTTATGGGGACAAAGCTGTTGGAAAAGTACAGATAAAGCGGGAAGGCAGTTTATGCACCATAAAGGGGAAGATAACCCCAGAACACAAGCTACGGGTCACACCATACAGTCAAATATGTGTGATAAATGAACAAGACGAAGAAATTTTAAATGCTCGGTGTGAAGACTGCCCAGCATCAGAAGGTAAATACTTATTCATTTGTACTAAAAAAAAAATCTTCACATAATCCAAAAGTATATATATAGAGGTAATAAGTTTGTAAGTTTTTATAATCACTTTGTTCACAGCATTTAAATTTAAAACAAGATAATTTATTTATTGAAGTAAAAACTAATCAGTGTTGTATTCACTTTATTAATGAAGTAACTTATTGTTTACTTGTTTTCAGGTGGCTGTAAGCACAGAATTGCCTTCATCATGTGGGTGCACAGACGATCAGAGGAACCATCTCCTACCGAGGTGGTTTCCTACTGGAAGAAGTCTGTTTTGTCAACGTCAGGCCTGCAACCACTACGTCTGAGAGATATTTCTTCAAGAAAAGGGGAAGAAACTCAGGGACAACTTTCTTCTGAGGATATTGAAGATTTTAAAAATTCAGTGCTAGGAGAGTGTTCTAAGACTGTAACTTTGTCAGCACTGTCATCTGACTCCATTGAGGCAAGTTTGGACATAAATCGAGTTGTTCACAACTGTGATAATTTTGATTTTTTTATTAATAAATTAAAAACCTTATTAACAGATGGGGCAATTACTCATATTGAGAAAGTGACCAAGGGACAGGCTTCTAATCCTAAATGGCACCTTCTTCACTATGGAAGGGTGACTGCATCCAAATTTTATAATGTAGCGCGGTGTCAGACGGAAGATGGGTCTCTTCTCAAATCAGTATTGGGTGAAAAATTTAAATCCACTGCTGCCATGGAGAGAGGTTGTAAACTAGAAGAGAGTGTGTTTGATTTGTTAAAAACCAAATTCCCCACTTTGAAGAAAAGTGGTATTCATTTAAATGAAAAATACCCTCTCTTTGGTGCTTCCCCTGATGGCATTACCAACGAGGCTGTTTTTGAAATTAAGTGCCCCTCTTCAAAGAAAACTGAGGGCAATTACCTCAGAAATGGGAAAATAGGAAACCAATATCTATTACAACTTCAGTTGCAAATGTCTATGTCGAGACGCTCCAAAGGATACTTTGTAGTAGCCGATCCTAGTTTTGAAAGAAACAAAACTTTTACTCTAGTAGAAGTACTTTTCTGTCAAAGTCTTTTTGAAGATTATGAGGCCAAGGTATTAAGATATTACAAAAAGTGCATTTTCCCTCATCTTCTTAAATAAAGTTGTTTGTATATTTGCAGTAAGTTGTGAATGATTTGACTTGTAAATAGGCACTTGTCAAGTAGGTACTCAACTAATCAGTACATACCACAGAAGTCTTGTATCTCTTCTTTCAACACCACAAAGAGTGGATCATCATCTTTTTTAGATAAAGATCTGCTGAACTGCCAGTTACTAAGTTATTTGCAGTAAGTTGTGAATGATTTGACTTGTAAATAGGCACTTGTCAAGTAGGTACTCAACTAATCAGTACATACCACAGAAGTCTCGTATCTCTTCTTTCAACACCACAAAGGGTGGATCATCATCTTTTTTAGATAAAGATCTGCTGAACTGCCAGTTACTAAGGTGTCCTATGTGATTTCACAGGGTAATTTTCTTTTGTCAACAATGATTTTCTAAATTTACTGAAATACCTAGTGTTGAAAGTTGTTAAACAACTTTGTCTCTTGTAAAATTGTGAAAATGGTATACCTCAACCTAGGCTACAAGCTAATGTTGTTTGAGTTGTCTCTGATTCTAAAGCCACTCTTAGGAATACAGTTCTGATGTCCACCTAAATACATATTTGGAAATTTTTTCATTTCAGAATGTTAGCATCCAGAGTAACATTAGACTCACAAGGGAGGCTGATTCTCCGAGAGAATGGTAAAATCATTCTACCCTATGAACACTTTGCAAATGCTGTCATGTTGAAACATATGAACGGGCCTCATGGTTTGCATTTGAATGTGGATGCTACAGTGAGAGCTGTAAGTATCAAGTATGGCCAAAAGAGTGAGTGAGTTAAGAAAGAGAACCACTCTTTTCAGTGAACTACTCAGTCAGTCAGTCAGTCAGATGCCTGGGAGTTACTCTCCACTGTCTGGGTGGGTATAATATTCACAAGGAAGGAAAGAAAAATTGAGAATAAAACTGCCTTGATTGAGACTTAAACCCATGATCACAGGATTATCAGGCTAGCAGTTGACCACTAGGAAGCTTGATCAAATGCCTTTTTTTAACATAGTTATGAAATTCATTTATGCCAGATTGTTGCCAAATTTGTTGTTAATTGTATGATACCATGATAGCTATTTCTCTCCTAGGTAATGGACTCGTACACAATTGTGAAATCTGAAACAAAAAACCAATCAACCACCTGATAAGGGACGAGGTGGAGAACGGGGATTAAGGGGGATGCAATGTTGCCACTTAAGTCACGTTGCCAGATGAAAAAGATCAAAAAATCCGTACAAAAAAAATTTCCGTACGTTTCTCCTGCTCATCTGGCAACACTGATCAACTTGTCAAGCAAAAGCAAAAAGCAAAGCATCACAACTTCACAACAAACGAGACGAGAAGAAAAAAAAAAGCAAAAAGTAAAGCAAATTAGCAAAAAGCAAACTATGTTTTTTTTTTTTTTTTAATGGTTCCAAATAAATCTACCTTTTTTATAAAGCAAGAGGTAAAAACTAGCTGAAAAAAAGTGTGTAAATTAAATTTGTCTATTAGCTATATTCAGTAATTATTTTGACGTACAGGGTTCTGTAAATTAATAAGTCCACAAGCCGACTGTACAGCATAGTCAAGTTGATCAAAGTTTTTTACTGGGACACAAGCATGTGGAGCTAAAAGTTTAAAGTGTCTTATTCTACCAATAACATTTTCTATAATAATCCTCAAACTTGCTATGTTCTTGGTCTCCTTGACTTCTTCTTTGGTTGGTTTTATATTAACGTAGACAGAAGGAGGACGAACTAATGAACAACCTTTCTCTAAGAATAAGGCATCCACATTTTTGAAGCCTCTGTCTGCCATAACAGACATTCCTGATTGTAAGTGGTTGAGAAAACCACTTTCTTGAATGATTTTATTGTCTGTTATTCTACCTCCATACCCAATAGACACAAAATTGATAAGTCCTTGAGGTGTACATGATATTAAGTATTTAGCAGTATTACATTTCTTATATTCACTCCAAGTAGCAGCTTGAAATTGTGGGTCTGATGATTTTTGTATTTCTATCTCTAGACAGTCTATTATACAATACACAGTCTTGTATCTTAATCTAAAGGGTAGAGGTAAATGTATTCTTACTAGTTCTGAGTCTGGCCAATAAACTAATGAGTTGAGTAGTGTTCCTATTCCCCTTATATTATTATTATAAATACGAGCAAGGTGACTTGAGCTGTAGGCAAACAAGCTTGATAATATGTCAAAGGACAAGTCCAACCTTATCTTCACAAGACAAATGAAAACAAAAATTAAATCTATCTTTAGAGTGTTGCTGAGTTTCTCACAAACAAACATACTTTCTGGTGGAAGCCCCAAAAAGGTAAGTGGTTTTTCTTTGATTTTCTTCATCATATTTTCTCTTGATCTTATATCATCTAGCTCTGTGTCTGAAGGGTATGATACTTCACTGATATTCAGATCAGGATCACAGTTAAAATCTTCATCAGATGAGGATTCAGAAGATTCAGAAAGTGAACTATAAACCATAGAGTACACTGATTTCTTTGGAATATGGGAAGGAACATCTGTGTTGGTAGATTTATTTTTCAATTTCTTTTTTATATCACACTGACTTTTTTTGTTCTTTGATTTAATCTTAGTTTGAGTACACTTTGACTCAGTATTGGGTGTACTAACTTCTGTTTCTAATCTATAAGAGCCCAGAAGCTCTGGTAGATTACCTTCTAATACATCAACCCCAGATTCCTCAACAATTGATTTGAGAACGAAATCGATTGGGTAGGCTTTTGTTTAAAATGCGTGACACCTAGGCGATACGTCATATCATACTTTTGGCCTACGAGGGGGGAGCAACGTACTGTCGTAGTCTTGAACTCTAAAGTCAAGGTCTTTTTGCCTTTTTACTTCCGCTCACTTATTCAATTGATTTGAGAACGAAATCGATTGGGTAGGCTTTTGTTTAAAATGCGTGACACCTAGGCGATACGTCATATCATACTTTTGGCCTGTCAGGGGGAAGCAAAGTACTGTCGTAGTCTTGAACTCTAAAGTCAAGGTCTTTTTGCCTTTTTACTTCCGCTCACTTATCCGTTCTGATACGAACAAGAGAAAGAAAAACGAATGCCCCTTGAGATAAGACATGGCTGTAGATGAAATGAGTGTGCGGCTATTACATGTTGTTTTATGTAGTTGGTGTGCCAAACGGCCAAACCCCACAGGCAATGTCATACTGTCGCTATATCGCTTTACCGCTTTTGATTAAAGGTATTGTCGCCTGAGGCAATCAAAATATTGAAACAGGATGCTTTTCCAATGCTGAATTCAGTATCTCATCTCGTATCTCATATAGGACAATAAGGACACACAACAGGATGGTATTCTATCTCGAAATTTCACCTATACCTACATATTCCATTTTGCTTGCGTCCTTCTCTTCCACCATGTGGCAAGGAGATATAAACCACACTTTCAAAGAATGACCGAGGAGGGAGGGAGAGGGCTAGAGGGATAGAAACGAAGGAAGAAAGAGGGAGAGATAAGGAAGGATGGAGAGAGGGACATAGGAAGGGGGAGGGAGAGCGAGAAAGAAAGGAAGCCAGAAGGAGGGAGAGCTAAGAAGGAGGAACGAGAGAAATAGCTAGATTAGGAGCGAGGGATAGAAAAAACAATGCTCCCTATACCTATAGCGTCCAAAGTTATGTGGGCCAGTGTGCGCTCGTACTTTCAAAATACTTAAAAATCACATTCAGTAACTTATACACGAACGAAATAGAGCGACAGAGGCGCCATCCAGCCTTTCCTGGGTAATAAATCCACTGGTCTCCTTCCTACACATCTATACACCGTCTGACTGAGGCAATGGAATTACGTAGATACTACCTACGTTACACTTTTGGAAACAGACATTTCAACGTTTGCAGTAGGTGTACCTATTGGATGTGTATCTGGGTATTGTGTACCCGACGTCTGTGTTATAAGAACGACGACGCGACAACAAAGAGGGGGAGGAATTTTTCAGATTTATATAAAGCCTCATTTTTTATGGGGTTAGATTGGGAGAGAGAAAGACTTGAAGGAGAGAAGAAGGAGAGAGTTCCGAATTTAGGACGAGAGAGACCCAAGGCATAAATAACATCAGCTGCTATGCAGATGTATGACGTTCGAAATACTCGAAAACCATGTTCAAATCAGTTCGAATTCGGACAGTCATCGAGCATATTCAAAGGTCAGACCAATATTTCAACATGAGTTTATAGTCCCGGGTAAGAAGGAGAGAGTTCCGAATTTAGGACGAGAGAGACCCAAGGCATAAATAACATCAGCTGCTATGCAGATGTATGACGTTCGAAATATGTACTCGAAAACCATGTTCAAATCAGTTCGAATTCGAACAGTCATCGAGCATATTCAAAGGTCAGACCAATATTTCAACATGAGTTTATAGTACCGGGCCTGTGTAATTCGTCGTATGTTCTTATCCATGTTATCCTAATAAGGCAACAAAGTTACAAATTACTTCTTTTTCTTGTAAACATTCAGTAGCTTTTAATGTCTGTAAAAAAACTTCAATTTATGAGTAAATCAACCCCAGATTCCTCAACTTCTTCTAATAAATCAACCCCAGATTCCTCAACTTCTTCTAATAAATCAACCCCAGATTCCTCAGTAAGTTCAGTTATTTGAGCTATTTCACTCTCATCCAAAGCTGCATCTAATAGCTCTTTGTGCTTTCTTTTTTTAATCAATGATCTCACTTTAGATGATGTATGAGCTACTGGCCTCTTCACTTGACAGTCAAAATTTTTGGGTAGAATATTAGGTTTCAGTTCCAAGTACTTTTTATAGCCCATTCTTACAGCAATGAGATTCTCAAAATCATTTTCAATCTGGAAAAAGTTCAATTTATAGGTAAAATAACTCATGTAAGTATAGGTACCTACCTAATAATGTTACTGTGTGAAATAAATCCCATCTTGCCAATCCTTAAGAGGGAATCTTAACAGTAGTAGGTACACTTTTTAAAGAATGGTAAAATTAATATGTCTAGCTAGCAGGCATACATGTTAAAAACATTAGGTACCTAATGACTTTACTATATAAAGAAGCAAAGTGTTCTTTTAGAATCTAGATGGGTAGGTACCTAGGTAAGTTTAGAGAGCTGTCATATGAAAAAGAAAGAAATGTACCTATCTGGAGTATAATATCATTTAATATGTAATAATGAAAACTCTCACATCAAAATGGTCTTCACAAGCAAAGAGGTGCGTTTTTTCAGACACTTTATTGTCTCTCCTTGCTATCTTAAACCATGCCATTCTCGATTTCTTGTCACTGGGGACTCTACAGAAATACTTTGATGAATTTCTGGCAGTATTTCTGCACATTGGTACAAAGCACCATTCCTTGATGCTTTTCTTAGAATCAGTAACTTGATTAACTTGAATCACAGGTGGTAGCTCATTGAGCGTATAATCATGATCCATCAGATCCATGTTTAAAGGAAAAATAATACTTTAAATGTAGATAGTAGACCTATTTGTTGTACCTAGGTAAGTAATTGTTTTTGTTTCATATTATTGAAAAAAAGAAAATAGCATATTTATCACAAATTTGAATGATTAAAGCTCCCGCCAGTGTGTTAGTAGTACCTTGTAGCTACGGTGACGTCAGCGCTGTTGCCAGATCGGAAAAAAAACAGAAATGGAAGAGATAAAGAAAAGGAGGATCAGAAAAACGAAGAAGTAGACGAGGGAGAAGGAGATTAAAAAAGATAATGAAAGACTCAAAGAGTTGTGGAAAAGTTTCAGTTCGCTTTCAGTTTTCGAATTTTACCTGACGTACTTAATACCTTGCAGAAATGGAAGAGATAAAGAAAAGGAGGATCAGAAAAACGAAGAAGTAGACGAGGGAGAAGGAGATTAAAAAAGATAATGAAAGACTTAAAGAATTGTGGAAAAGTTTCAGTTCGCTTTCAGTTTTCGAATTTTACCTGACGTACTTAATACCTTGGGATTTAGAAGTTACTCTTCATGCATTGTACACAGAAATGGTAAAGGGAGATGAAAGCTATGTCCCCTAAACTTTCGTTGCAGTGAAACTTTTTGACCGTAAACAAAAGTTCCCTTCACTTCCGAAGTTTGCTCTGTCGTCTACAACTTCATACCTGTTTTCCCAAAATGCGAAAACCCGTCAAAAGCTCAAAAGTTCTGAAAACATCGGGATTCGGGTTCTGTATTTGAATTCTGAAAACATCGGGATTTATGCACTATGCAAAAATCCAACAAATATGAAATCCTGACACCTGCAGTATACCCAAAACCGAAACACCACTATATGACAAAAGAGGACTTTGGTTCGGATCAGTTTAAATGACTTTCTCTTCCATCTCCAATTCATCTTGCTGTTCTATTCGTCAGTCACATCTATTCTTCTCTCAGATGTCAACCAGAGAGGTCACAGTTCACACTTGCGCACTAAATCTGTGCCACACGATCTACAAAACCCGGTAGTAACGGTTTAACAGTCTCGCAGAAGCCAAGTCACGTTTAATAGAGATGACAATCTGAAAGTTCCTTTTGAGGGGAGTAGGGATTTATCTAATCTAACCCAACGGAGGATGAACAATGAATGCAACCGTGTTTAGCACAATCCACAGACAAGTTTGGTAATTTTGATATCAGCTGCAAAAGAAGGCAACTGGAAACGCCATGTGATCTTTCAATCGTCTACTGAACTAATGGTTTTCTATAAAAGGTTATATGATCCAAATGCATATGAAAACGATAAGAATTTGCAGACAAGTTCGACTGTAAAATTACTCACATTCCAGTGAAGAGCTAATAAATAAAACTCTGATTAAGATGAAGAAGGGAAGGGAACTTTGTCAGGAGAATTAGGGCTGAACCTTGGAGTATTACTAGGAGTAGGAGCTATAGGAGTAAGGTCTACGGTTGTGATAAAGTTTTAGAGTACGAAAGAACGGAGGGAATGGTGTGAACATCACAAGATTTTTTGCAATAATAGAAAGTAGCGCTTGGTGACAAGTACCTATTCCATTGGTTTAATCTAAACTTCTACTGATATCCTATCAAAATTCAGAACTTTTTTTTTTTAATTTGTAGTCAAACAGTCGACCTGAGGTTCCACTGAATGATTTTCCAGTCCTAATGACTCTGCTCTCTCTACTGTTTGGTTCTCTGGTTCTAGAGTTTCCTTCCGCATCGTCAAAAATCACTGCCAGATATTTCGAGCACAGTCATTGAGAAGAACTGCACAGAAGTAAGGCCGAGATAGAGAGAACACAAGCTAGTCGAATTCAGTGAGAAATGAGAATAACAGTCCGTTTTGAGTCAAATCTTCAACAGGACATGATTCATGATAGTAAATCTTGAGATGATAGAGCCTGAGATAATTAGAGGGGAAAGAGGACTCATTAGGCTGGAGATTTGATCATTAGGCTGGGGACCAACCAAATAACATAATGACCAGCGAGCAGCATCATAATGATACTGCCCGAAACCCATTTTACAAGCAAAGTCCTCAATAAATACAATAGTCCGTCCCTTATACCTTTTTATTACTATTGTATAATAATAAAGGAAGGACGGACTAAGAATCGTTCCCTCAGGGTATCTCAATCCAACATCCCCCCTACTCCGCATCACTGCACTATTTCATTCCAATTTCAAGTCTGCCACGGCAGGACATGTCGCCAATTATTTCTATTGTTCAATGATATAATATAATAGTCATTACAAGCACATAATTGAATGATGAACAATTCATCAAAGCGTTTATATGCCGGTATTGCCGGTTAACGTATAATTTGCACAAGAAATCAATAATACAAATAATAGGAGAACGAGTACCAATTTAATGCACAGTTACAACGCGACTGGGAATGAGTGACATGAGGGAATCAGGATATCACTACTACAAGACGTGGTCTCTTTTATTAATGGTTCTAAAATAAGACATCATATATCCCCCTTCTCGCGACTCTCGCCTTGGTAGGTTATCTAAATTAATCAGCAGGACATAGCGAGCGAGAGACACATCGTGTCTTGTGATTTTTCTAAGCAAGAAATGTTCCAAGAGTGACATCACACGGCCCAACCCACGGTAAACCAGCAAGTGAATGCATCGATACAATTAGACCCAGGCAGATTGGGTGAAGATGTTTGTATGCTAAGTACATGTAGGCAGTAAGAGAATAGCACGGGGAGGAGTAATAGGTTCGGGCACTTTGAATTAAAGGCTTTTTTTCTGGCAAATACCCCAGTTTTTTACTTGGCGAGCGAGAGACACATCGTGTCTTGTGATTTTTCTAAGCAAGAAATGTTCCAAGAGTGACATCACACGGCCCAACCCACGGTAAATCAGCAAGTGAATGCATCGATACAATTAGAGCCAGGCAGATTGAGTGAAGATGTTTGTATGCTAAGTACACGTAGGCAGTAAGAGAATAGCACGGGGAGGAGTAATAGGTTCGGGCACTTTAAATTAAAGGCTTTTTTTCTGGCAAATACCCCATTTTACTTTTTTCTGTTTGAATTGTGAGGAGTGGTTTTATTATCACATGAGAAATCTTGGGCTCTAGAATCAAACATAAACTACAGGAAATACAAGGAAATGAATAACATATGATATTACCTATATGTATCTTTTTCAATGCTCTGTTTGAATTGTGAGGAGTGGTTTTATTATCACATGAGAAATCTTGGGCTCTAGAATCAAACATAAACTACAGGAAATACAAGGAAGTGAAGAACATATGATATTACCTATATGTATCTTTTTCAATGTGAGAAACCGAGGCTTGGTCTCTTTATACTCGACAGAAAAATCAATATGTGTGGATGTCTTTTAATTAGACTTGATTCTTATGTTCTCAGATTGAATAATTTTCCGATTTAATCCCAGTGAAAAACAATGGTGATATTTTTTCCTCCATGTACTACTCGACAGAAAAATCAATATGTGTGGATGTCTTTTAATTAGACTTGATTCTTATGTTCTCAGATTGAATAATTTTCCGATTTAATCTCAGTGAAAAACAATGGTGATATTTTCTCCTCCATGTATGTACGATTACGTCCTTAGCTAGCAAAAGTGTGTACCAAAAGAAACCCTTTTCAAGGAAGCAATATGAAGAGTTCTGTGAAGACCGCTGTCCTCAAGGAAACATAAAGATAGTCTGTGTTTACTCGGGATGAAAAGAAAAACTTGAGGTGAAGTGAGGAGAAAATATTGACACAAGTTTATTAGTTTTTTTCTTCTCAATACCACAGAGGAAAGTAATAAAAGAAAGAAAAACTCCCCCTCCCCTTAGCTAGCAAAAGTGTGTACCAAAAGAAACCCTTTTCAAGGAAGCAATATGAAGAGTTCTGTGAAGACCGCTGTCCTCAAGGAAAAATGAAGATAGTCCGTGTTTACTCGGGATGAAAGGAAAAACTTGAGGTGAAGTGAGGAGAAAATATTGACACAAGTTTATTAGTTTTTTTTCTTCTCAATACCACAGAGGAAAGTAATAAAAGAAAGAAAAACTCTCCCTCCAATTCATCCTGCATAGTGCCTCCAAGTGTTCTTTATGAGGGTAAGGTTTCTGTTTTCAATGTAGGGAAAGGAAATCTTTATCTTGAAAATTCTACTGCATGCTTATCTTGATATCTTGCTCTTATCTACGTGAAAATCTTGCATATTCTTTCATACGTGGGAAACTCATATGACTCATGGAATTTACAACTTGCAAAAACAACACCAATGCCAATAGACCAAATTAGTGGACAAGCCAAATGAACAGAATTTTTTGTTTACTGTACAGTCCGTTCAGAAAATACAGAACCTTTCCTAAACATGCGGTTGGTGGAAAACCAACCATCATCCACAGTATGTCCCTATCCTGAAGAAATGAAATATAACAATTACTTAAAACACAAACAAAACTCCAATTTTCCTCTCCTATTTCCTGTCAGTGTCAGGTTAATAGAAGCTCAGGTGTACTAAGTCTAGCATAGCAATACCAGAACTAAAACCACCCCTATGCAATTCCTCTTAGCTTTATATCCATTGTTATTACGAGCGTAAGCGTATAACGTATTAGAGGACTCAGTAGCTCAGTACATATTTAAAATGCTCCAAGTTCAAGATAATTTCGATAGAAATCTTGCAGAACGGATACATCTCCAATGAACAATTAAATATCATATTTTGTGGGCTATGTAGATTTTTTTTGAATCCTGGGTACTCTTTTTTGTGTAGAACCCATTCGTGATATAAACAATGTAACTCCCATAATTAATTAATGTTTTCCTCTTTATTCCCAAAAGTACATAAACATTAGTTTAAGTTTATTATTTAACAAAGTTAGTGCTTAACACTTTTACTTGGTATAGAAAAAAAAACTAATTCACGAAAAAGTTCCACCATTTGCTTTCCTAACTGATTTGCTGATATCAAACTTCAAAGGCATAAATTTTTGGGGAACGGAAAAAACTTTTTTATCAACTTTTTCTAACCATTAAAGGGAAACAAAAAGCAAAAGTATTGGGTCAGTTAACCGAGTTTCAATAAAGGGGGAAAGAACGATCGTTAAATGTGTACAAAACGCCCTTAGCTACAATTTTACACGTTACACCCATATTGACCTGACATATCATCCGCAACACTTTACTTGATTAAAACTCGTGGATAATATTGTTCAACACCGTCAAAACATACAAAACACATCGAATCACCGGCGTAAAACTATAAACACACTTGCTCAGGGCGGAATTCTAAAGGAACTAACCCTCGTGACGTGTTTCAAAGTTGAGGTTCTTGTAACGTCGGAACTAAAGTACAGCACGCGAGATAAAGATTATACCTCCACAAAGTCGAAATCTAAAATGAGTCATCCAGCCAATAACACAAGGTAGTAATGATGTTTTAGTCAAAATGATAAAAACAAAGCTCAAAATGTGCGATAAAAAGGTCAGAGCTTTTCTTATCAAAGTTGGATAATGATTTGAATAAATATTATGCAGTAATTATACGTATTGAGACAGAATAGACACTCTTGCAACATATGTACAATAAACGCAGTAGACTAAATTGATCAGGAAACACTTACTGTTTTTTTCCCATCTCGTCATCTCATTAGGGAAATGGAATCTTGTTTGCTGGTAATGTTCAATTGCTCCAGTGAAGAGCTAATAAATAAAACTCTGATTAAGATGAAGAAGGGAAGGGAACTTTGTCAGGAGAATTAGGGCTGAACCTTGGAGTTAAACTAGGAGTAGGAGCTATAGGAGTAAGGTCTACGAAACACTTACGAACCCATTATTATCAGAATCTCTCGAAATTAAAAGAACATTTTGGATCATTTGGGCCGTAATTCTGGAAGGATATACATAAATGTAAAATGTAGAGTCTACACTGTAGACAAACGTCAGAAAAAGACTTAATATTAAAATTGAAGATAACTTTCTCATCTAAGTGTTTCAGAAGTAATATCTTCAAAACATATAAAAACATACCAGTTTGATGACAAGCAAGAGCGTTAACACCGGCAAACTGTGCTCTCAATGAGTTCAAAACAAATAAAAACATACCAGTTTGATGACAAGCAAGAGCGTTAACACCGGCAAACTGTGCTCTCAATGAGTTCAAAACAAATATACTTAATACGTACAACAGGACTTTTGTAAAAACAACATCGAAAGTTAATAACAAAGCTCTTCGTACTTTTTCTAAGTGAAGAAAGTAAATGTAGCAGAATTAAAACGAACATTTTAATTTCAGATCGTTTTCCAGTTTAAAGCTTAAAACAGAAATGCAAATGAATGAGCACATTCTTTATTCGTTTTGAATTTATATCAACGACTTTGAAATATGTGTACATACATGGTGGTCTCTGGTCTAGTTCTCGGGAGAAGAATTAATAGACACACATTTTCACTCAAAAATAATCTAATCTCTTTTATTAGTCCAAAATAATGAGAACATCAATTGATAAAGTTTTAGAGTACGAAAGAACGGAGGGAATGGTGTGAACATCACAAGATTTTTTGCAATAGAAAGTAGCGCTGGGTGACAAGCTGACAAGTACCTATTCCATTGGTTTAATCTAAACTTCTACTGATATCCTATCAAAATTCAGACCTTTTTTTTTAAATTTGTAGTCAAACAGTAAAAAAAAAAATTCCCATACTAGTTATGTACTTACATCTAACTGGAATAGCTTACCTAAGGCAGTGCTTGTGGCAATACTGAGCGCCAGAAAACACAAACTGAGCTGCTGCCCAATCATGTTGTCAACCAGGCTGGTTATAGGTGTGTCTGCAAACAAAATGAACAAGAAAACAACGTTAGAACACATATCAGAATAGAGGTAAAACACCAAACAGCACAGGCAAAGAACCAACCCTTTACAATAATTCAAAATTTCAAAGTATGCCAATAGTACTCATACAAGAGCTCCGAAGTTATTGTTCAATTCACATCATACCTAGTACCCTACTTAGAAACTATAGGTGTGTCTGCAAACAAAATGAACAAGAAAACAACGTTAGAACACATATCAGAATAGAGGTAAAACACCAAACAGCACAGGCAAGGAACCAACCCTTTACAATAATTCAAAATTTCAAAGTATGCCAATAGTACTCATACAAAAGCTCCGAAGTTATTGTTCAATTCACATCATACCTAGTACCCTACTTAGAAAGAAAGATATTCAAAGCGGAACAAAAGTTATTCAAAATATTCTCCTTGGGGAAGATGTTCAACTTACAAGCACATAATTGAATGATGAACAATTCATCAAGTAAAGCGAGTTTGGTTAAAAATAAGTTTGAATCGTTTGACCACACACTGTAATGGCCAAAAAATACCTGCACAGGTTACAGAAAGAAATACGAGTAGGTAACAAATAAAACAATACAAAGTACACTCATGTCCCAGAATGTCTTGTACTACACCAAGCCTGCTTTGCATTACAATGCTTTCCGAGGCTTAAATACTTGTACTTGCATTCCATTTATAGCATCCAGCATAGTTTGGTAGCGTACAGTTGATTCGGCACAGCATTGTTCCCGTGCATTACAGTGCCATCAGGTTATGATGTTCTATTAGGAAGCCTGCTTTGCATTACAATGCTTTCCGAGGCTTAAATACTTGTACTTGCATTCCATTTATAGCATCCAGCATAGTTTGGTAGCGTACACTTGATTCGGCACAGCATTGTTCCCGTGCATTACAGTGCCATCAGGTTATGATGTTCTATTAGGATACCACAAACCACAGCACTATCACCAGAGACGTGTGGTTAAGGAGGCAACATATTAACCAAGTGGTGATGACTGGAACACGGTAATGTTGATTGCTTGTACCAGAAAGATTATTATCCTGTTACGCAGACCACAAGAGCCCAAAATTATTTCAAAAAAGATTATTCATAACAGGGAAACGAAGAGAAAGAACACCCCCTTCCCCTTTAACACTTCAAACTGAAAAGGAGTAACATCCTGTTACGCAGACCACAAGAGCCCAAAATTATTTCAAAAAAGATTATTCATAACAGGGAAACGAAGAGAAAGAACACCCCCTTCCTCTTTAACACTTCAAACTGAAAAGGAGTATAAGTTGTAATAAAACGTAGACTCATGACTGCTCCAAGGCTCCTATAAAATTATGGTCTCAAGTAGCTACTAGGTTGAGGTTTTCATTTCCGGAATTTGTAGCCAATAATCCAATAAATGAGCTTGTAATAAAACGTAGACTCATGACTGCTCCAAGGCTCCTATAAAATTATGGTCTCAAGTAGCTCCTAGTACCATATCACCTACATCTGTGGATCTTTGAGGTTTTGATTTCCGGAATTTGTAGCCAATAAATGACATGCAAACTCTATATCTTCAAATATACGAGCTCTGAATGCTCTGATACGTACGTTATCTTCGTCATGTACGCGAATATTAGCGTCTATCGCGCTTAAAAAGGCGTTCCTCACTTGGTTATTGACGCTAGAAAATAAAATCAGTTCTTATCAATGCATCAGCATGATTCATAATCCGCTCGGAACGGACGAAAATTTAGATAAGGATCAATTGTGAGCACCTCACACTCCCAACTCTTATCTACTATCAATGCATCAGCATGATTCATAATCCGCTCGGAACGGACGAAAATTTAGATAAGGATCAAGTGTGAGCACCTCACACTCCCAACTCTTATCTACTATAAGAGTCTATGACTAAATTGTCCAAGTCCATGACTAAATTGGGTGTTCTGACGTGCTTATCCTTACACCGAAAGATAAACATATAAACTGGGAATGATATCAATGCATCAGCATGATTCATAATCCGCTCGGAACGGACGAAAATTTAGATAAGGATCAAGTGTGAGCACCTCACACTCCCAACTATTATCTACTAAGAGTCTATGACTAAATTGTCCAAGTCCATGACTAAATTGGGTGATCTGACGTACTTATCCTTACACCGAAAGAATAAACATATAAACTGGGAATGAGTGACATGAGGGAATCAGGATATCACTACTACAAGACGTAAGTCATTACCGTGATTGACTACAAATCAGAAGAATAGTGGTTTGAGTCCAGGTCAAGTTGAGAATATGTATATTGAGGGTAATAATCAAATACAATAAATTTCAGTGAAAAGAAATAATGTTAAACAAATTAAACATTGTAATAGGTTCCCTGTGTACATAATGTATGGTAAAATCCCCCTCCTCAATTCTAAAGATCGTAACATTCAATTTTTCTGATAACAAAACAAATGGTAGGTAAACATTTTATATTCATGCATAAAAGGCCTCATATGAAAATGATACAAAAGACATCCCCAGTTCTCGAGCATGGAAATGGTGCACGTCTAGATAGTAGATAGGCAACCCGCATAAACACACACATCCAAAACACTAGCAAATGTTTGTTCAGCACAGCTTTATATGCCGGTTTGCCGGTTAACGTATAATTTGCACAAGAAATCAATAATACAAATAATAGGAGAACGAGTACCAATTTAATGCATAGTTAACACTGCGGATTCTACAGAATACGCTGAATATTATCCTGTGTTTTTAATATTTTCAGTTTGTATCACGCACATATCAAACCTGAGACGTGAGTTTTTTCTGACAGGTCATTTTCATAATGGTCCGATGTCATATAATATTTGTAGATTGTAGATACATACGAAACACATGTTTAATATATGTATATTGTATAAATATATATATGAAACATATTAAAAAATGTATACTCTCTGAAAGCGAGCGGTGTTTAAAGAAGAGCATTCCGAGTCGGTGAATTGTTCTTTGTTCCTATTTCAATTTAGCCATGCAACTTTTGGTAATCACGAGCAACTTTTGAGTCATCACATGGATGATTTACATATTAACATATGAATCATGATTGCCGTTCAAAATTTTCGAGCCATGCGTGGATTGGAAGCTCTGTCTCTAAGACACGCACACAACCTAATGACGTAGAAAGAATCTTCTTTTTCAGTCTTTAATTATGAAATCCCGATCCATTTAACATGAAATGTTGAAAGGAATGGCTTCGTCATTTACTAGTTTGGAAGAAAGATGACACAAACCTGTCACACTTTCTGAAAGTATGCCTCAGAATTTAGGAAAACCTAATTTCATTTGTCAGGAGCCCAATTTTACATTTTGTAGGACAATTGGATTTTCTCTAATAAAAAGAACATGGCATGTCCCCATAGCTCTAAGATTCTGCAACGAAATGATGGCAGAGAAATATTAAATTTTTCGTGAACCATCAACCTTTTCTTCTTCTGCTTCTTCATTTCTTTACGAGAAAATTGGGCTCAAATTGACAGTGTACACGAAATATTAGAAGGAAAAGATAGCTATCGAAAATTTGGAAACACATTATGATAAATGCCCATTAAATTTTACTATTTTTTCTGCTAGTCGTCTCTTGAGAGATTTGAAAGGCAAAAGCCTGCTATTCACGCAGCAGATTGATGTAATGGGTAGAAGATACCTACGTACCTTTGTAATATTCCCATGAAATATACTTTAAGTAATAGATTAAGGCTAATTCTTAGCATAATGTAAGAGCACATTAAAATGGACTATTCTAAAACATCGAAATCGCCGAAACCAGAGGCAAACGATGAACACTTTGCATCGCCCGAGAAGAACATTTTCAGATTACTTTTACTTTGGTACGTAGGTAGGTATACGTATAGGTGATAGGGAGAATTCGATTGTTTCACGGTATGCAACCATGAACTCCCGTTCTAATGCAGAAGGATCTGCTGTCAGTAGTTTCTTCAGATAATTGTGCAAAGTCATCGCAGATCTATGAACCTTTACTTCACGTCCAATCAATGGATAAAAAAACATGTATTATTCAGAGATAGAACTATTCGACGTTCTCGATTGAATACACAATGCAAAATCAATACCCGTCGCTCATGCTTGACAAGTAAACCTGTAGTGAGTTGTATGTTCTGTGATGCAAGGTTGACTCCAAGATACTAGAAGCAGAATCCGACAATCAACATACATATAATGACAGAATGTAAAATACTCCTTAAGAGATATCATTGTTTTCACGTATCACGTGAAGATCTTGTAAGGAGTCCAACTAAGGTGCCGCTACGGGCGTAGGAAAACATTAAGTCCGAATCTCTTGAATACTGAATATTCCTTAAAAGAGAAGGGAGTAAAACAGAAATGGAAGAGATAAAGAAAAGGAGGATCAGAAAAACGAAGAAGTAGACGAGGGAGAAGGAGATTAAAAAAGATAATGAAAGACTTAAAGAATTGTGGAAAAGTTTCAGTTCGCTTTCAGTTTTCGAATTTTACCTGACGTACTTAATACCTTTGGATTTAGAAGTTACTCTTCATGCATTGCACACAGAAATGGTAAAGGGAGATGAAAGCTATGTCCCCTAAACTTTCGTTGCAGTGAAACTTTTTGACCGTAAACAAAAGTTCCCTTCACTTCCGAAGTTTGCTCTGTCGTCTACAACTTCATACCTGTTTTCCCAAAATGCGAAAACCCGTCAAAAGTTCTGAAAACATCGGGATTCGGGTTCTGTATTTGAATTCTGAAAACATCGGGATTTATGCACTATGCAAAAATCCAACAAATATGAAATCCTGACACCTGCAGTATACCCAAAACCGAAACACCACTATATGACAACAGAGGACTTTAGTTCGGATCAGTTTAAATGACTTTCTCTTCCATCTCCCATTCATCTTGCTGTTCTATTCGTCAGTCACATCTATTCTTCTCTCAGATGTCAACCAGAGAGGTCACAGTTCACACTTGCGCACTAAATCTGTGCCACACGATCTACAAAACCCGGTAGTAACGGTTTAACAGTCTGGCAGAAGCCAAGTCACGTTTAATAGAGATGACAATCTGAAAGTTCCTTTTGAGGGGAGTAGGGATTTATCTAACCCAACGGAGGATGAACAATGAATGCAACCGTGTTTAGCACAATCCACAGACAAGTTTGGTAATTTTGGTATCAGCTGCAAAAAAAAAGGAAACTGGAAACGCCATGTGATCTTTCAATCGTCTACTGAACTAATGGTTTTCTATAAAAGGTTATCGCGTTATCGAGATGATCCAAATGCATATGAAAACGATAAGAATTTGCAGACAAGTTCGGCTGTAAAATTACTCACATGAAAAGGTTATATAAAAGGTTATATGATCCAAATGCATATGAAAACGATAAGAATTTGCAGACAAGTTCGACTGTAAAATTACTCACATGCCTACAGGCTTTCGTCTTGTGCTTTGTTAAACAAAAAGGACAAATCTGGGGGAAGCAGGGAACCGGTTCTAAACTATTCTGCGCCAAAACGGATATGTACGCTGCAACGCTCGTGTGACCCCGACCTGAGGTTCCACTGAATGATTTTCCAGTCCTAATGACTCTGCTCTCTACTGTTTGGTTCTCTGGTTCTAGAGTTTCCTTCCGCATCGTCAAAAATCACAGCCAGATATTTCGAGCACAGTCATTGAGAAGAAGAAGAACTGCACAGATGTAAGGCCAAGATAGAGAGAACACAAGCTAGTTGAATTCGGTAAGAATAATAACAGTCCGTTTTGTGTCAAATCTTTAACAGGACATGATTTATGATGGTATATCTAAAGAGCTGAGATAATTAACGGAGCAAGAGGACTCATTAGGCTGGAGATTTTAATCATTAGGATGGGGGCCAGCTAAATAACATAATGACCAGCGCGCAGCTTCAAGAGGAAGAACAAAATGTTGAATTCGTCTTCTCGCTCTTTGATGACTAAACCGAAGTCGGTATATTCTGTAAAAACTGACTGTACATATTAGCAATAATCTGGTACTCTGCAAGCATTTTTGGATATCATTAATATGGGTGTTTGAGACCCTTGTCCTTCGAATTCAAATTTCCGCATCAGTGCACAATTTCATTCCAATTTTGCAGCATCAAGAAGAAGACCAAAATGTTGAATTTACATGCTCGCTCTTTGTTAATTAACATTGGGATCGGGTTATTCTGTAAAAACTGACTGAGCACATTAGCAATAAGCTGGTCCACTGCAAACATTTTTGGATATCGTTAATATGGCTGTTTGGGACTCTTGTCCTTCGAATTCAAATTTCCGCATCACTGCACTATTTCATTCCAATTTCAAGTCTGCCACGGCAGGACATGTCGCCAATTATTTCTATTGTTCAATGATATAATAGTCATTACAAGCACATAATTGAATGATGAACAATTCATCAAGTAAAGCGAGTTTGGTTAAAAATAAGTTTGAATCGTTTGACCACACACTGTGGAAAGCTCTCGCGCGCGGTGTCTACTTTCTCGAGAAACAAATGAAATGGAAACTGTATATCTTTTCTGACACCCCCATTTGCTATCTTCACCACCATGCCTTCAGACTTCTGGTGCTGAATGAAAGTTCACTTGAGATGTAATAAAAACAAACACGACGAGTAAGTAGATCGAGTTTCTATTAACACAATAAAGTCCGCAGACGTCCGTAGGCCTCTTTGCTCTAACGTTATTTTGGAAGGAAGACTCCGTCATCGTATATGTAGGTAAGTGTGTAGATCTGTAGAAGGAAACATGGATACAACTGTTACGATCACTTTGAGCTGAAAGGTGTCATGTAAAAAGAGAACATTTGTTGAGAATTTGAGGACCGAAATTATAAGGAGGAATAAATGAAAGTCCCTAAACATGATTGGACATTGGATGAATGACAGAGTAAAAGGAATTCCTCTTCCTCGAATGGATGAAAGGCTCAGGTGTTTATTCTGCCCCTTCTCAGGTGAAAAACTACCCAGCTCGTGCGGACACCAAGGACTGAGTGTGTTAACTACCCCCAATTCCCTAGGGAGTCAAACGCTCTGGCATTCTATTTCCAACTTTTCCACCGTACGAATATGTGTAGCTATAGTGTTTCCCCCTTCACATTTACCGAGCTGAACGCTTCAATGCACTGTACACATCACTTCTTCGTAAGCTTTAACTTTTTTATGTCTAACTGGTAACTATGAAAACATGTTGGATTTAAAAGAGAAAAGAAACAAAAGGAGGAAAGATGTTCAAAAATGTTACAAAGCCTAACTTGGGCAGGAAGGGAGGCTAATATCAGAAATATCAAATTCTCAAAGCCTGCCTCCACACCCACCTAATTTCTTTCGCTCAGGTGTTTTAAAGGTTTCCTGAGAAAGCTCTCGCGCGCGGTGTCTACTTTCTCGAGAAACAAATGAAATGGAAACTGTATTTCTTTTCTGACACCCCCATTTGCTATCTTCAGCACCATGCCTTCAGACTTCTGGTGCTGAAAGTTCACTTGAGATGTAATAAAAACAAACACGACGAGTAAGTAGATCGAGTTTCTATTAACACAATAACGTCCGCAGACTTCACGGCCTCTTTGCTCTAACGTTATTTTGGAAGGAAGACTCCCTTATCGTATATGTAGGTAAGTGTGTTAGATCTGTAGAAGGAAACATGGATACAACTGTTACGATCACTTTGAGCTGAAAGGTGTGATGTAAAAAGAGAACATTTGTTGAGAATTTGAGGGCCGATTTTAGAAGGAGGAATAAATAAAAGTCCCTAAACATGATTGGACATTGGATGAATGACAGAGTAAAAGGAATTCCTCTTCCTCGAATGGATGAAAGGCTCAGGTGTTTATTCTGCCCCTTCGCAGGTGAAAAACTACCCAGCTCGTGCGGACACCAAGGACTGAGTGTGTTAACTACCCCCAATTCCCTAGAATCCCGAGGATTATTAGGTATGCACTATCAAAGCCATAAATGAGACTAGATATTGGTTACTTGGACCAAGTTGGATGATTTCTAAAACAAGCTTGGTGCATAGACGTGCAAGATAATTCATTACAAAAATCATAAATCAGCATACGTTAGGCCCGGGGCGATATAGTAAATCATACACCAAGAACGTGGTGTATTTCTGACCTGGCAAGAATCTTTCTTGAAGAGATTGCTCGGATTTCTCCTTTAGCAAAACAACCAAGAGATCCTAGTCACTATCAAATTAACACCTTTTTACTTTCCTTATTTTTGAGCATCTACATTTACACTTTCATCATTATTGA
Source organism: Diaphorina citri (assembly GCF_000475195.1). Classification (NCBI taxonomy): domain Eukaryota; kingdom Metazoa; phylum Arthropoda; class Insecta; order Hemiptera; family Psyllidae; genus Diaphorina; species Diaphorina citri. The sequence continues at coordinate 19,522 of NW_007378067.1, read as the reverse complement.
AGTTAAGGGATGACCAGAGCAACAACTGATACTGTGTCAGGTACACAGAGTATCAGTAGCATCCTAATATCTAGGTCATTTCTAACAACAATTTACACATAAAGACAATATTTTCACTTTCAAAATTATCCATAAATAGTAAATTCACATCACATGGGATATGGAGGGAGTCCAGATATTGATTCTGGACAACCAAGGGGTTTTAGGTTCCAAACCCCGCAATCCTTCCAACACCATAGGTAAGTACCAATGTCTCTCTCAAGGACACGGAAACTACCTGGGTATGAATGATACTGTATTTCTTGGCAAGTGAAAAATGTCACAAGTCAAACATTTATCATTCCAAGTGTCCACCCTGTATACAAATGTATCGGAGCGTTCACTTTTCTGTGACCTTGAAGAAAGAACAAACATTTGAGAGACAAAATTGCCAGGACTGTCTTGTTGGGAGAGGAAAAATTGTCTCTGATGCAAATTCGTAAAAAAAAAAAAAGTATTCAAACAAAGAACTTCGCAAAACATTGTCTAAATTGGCGGTAGTAGAAAAGAGGAGGCATCAGTTGACTTGGCTCGGTTCATGCTAATCAAATGTCCCATGATAATAAATATGTAAATTATTGTAGATAGATATCTTGTAATAAATTCTTTAAAATGTAAAAGTGTAATGTAAACAACCACTGTGCTTCTCAATTCTGCATAATTAACAAGATTCACAGAAATCAAACGTGCCGGGAGGCGGGAGAAGCGCGGACGTCAAGACTTCAAAGCGACGAAATGTGACACCGAATCCGATCGTTCCATAAGATTTCTGAACTATTTTCAGATCAGCAAGTTTTGCTATTTCCGACTACAATTGCGTCCGAGAACTGGAGACACAGTTCATTTCCAGGAATTAAACATTAAAATATTCATATACCACTAGGGCCAAAATGTAACTTTCGTGCGTGCAAGTTCAGGGTATTTCGTTAGGGGTTAATTTAATGGTTCCAATGCACGACGTACCTACTGTTAGTTAAATACTATTTCCAAAAAAAAATAATAACACTGCTATGAAATTAATAACTCATTTATTTATTGAGGTGTCCGGGTTTGAACCCCCGTACCGTGGTACCGCTGTTACTGATACACTTAGATATCACTTGAGCTTTCAGAAGGAGATTTATACAACAACACATAATCGTTGACATCTTTTTCTCCAAGCTAACTAGGCCGGCGTGTTTTATTTCAAATTCTAAACTTTTCGGAGCCCCCGTACTGTTGTATTCTTGCCACATGATAACCTCTTGTTAACCCCTGAAATACGAGATACCTGATATAACCCATGATAACCTCGTAATCCAGCCGTTCCGAGACCAAACCTTACCTGTTTAGAGTAAAATCCGGCCCGGACGGCAATCGAACCCGCGACCTACCGCTTACGAGGCAGATGCACTTCTCTCCAAGCTAACTAGGCCGGCGTGTTTTATTTCAAATTCTAAACTTTTCGGAGGCCCCGTACTGTTATATTCTTGCCACATGATAACCTCTTGTTAACCCCTGATAAAACTTGTGCTTTGAACCTATGGAAAACATACCTCACGGCTAGGTTAAATTTACAACATTACCTCACGACTAATTGTACATAACAATAAAATTCCGCGAAAATTATGACGCTCGTCGCATCTCACCATAAGGTCAAGTCCTATTCATTCTATTTTATAAAGTGAGGTGGCAAACACGTGAAATAGCTAAAACTTGCGCCAAAAATGATTCATTTCCGATAGAGGTACATATTTCCGAAGCGCCAAAGGTGATGAATTTTCGATGCCTACTCGTACAACTTTGAAAATCTAAGCAAACTTATTCATTAGAAAATTATGAGATTATTTCCCAACTCATACAATCGGACACACACACACACACACAAGGGCTTACTTGAGGTTTAGGTGGCATAGGGAATACAATAACGTCCGCAGACTTCACGGCCTCTTTGCTCTAACGTTATTTTGGAAGGAAGACTCCCTTATCGTATATGTAGGTAAGTGTGTAGATCTGTAGAAGGAAACATGGATACTGGATACAACTGTTACGATCACTTTGAGCTGAAAGGTGTGATGTAAAAAGAGAACATTTTTTGAGAATTTGAGGACCGAAATTAGAAGGAGGAATAAATAAAAGTCCCTAAACATGATTGGACATTGGATGAATGACAGAGTAAAAGGAATTCCTCTTCCTCGAATGGATGAAAGGCTCAGGTGTTTATTCTGCCCCTTCTCAGGTGAAAAACTACCCAGCTCGTGCGGACACCAAGGACTGAGTGTGTTAACTACCCCCAATTCCCTAGGGAGTCAAACGCTCTGGCATTCTATTTCCAACTTTTCCACCGTACGAATATGTGTAGCTATAGTGTTTCCCCCTTCACATTTACCGAGCTGAACGCTTCAATGCACTGTACACATCACTTCTCCGTAAGCTTTAACTTTTTATGTCTAACTGGTAACTATGAAAACATGTTGGATTTAAAAGAGAAAAGAAACAAAAGGAGGAAGAAGAGGACGTAGGAAAATGCAGTAAAAATGGAAGCAGGAAGAAAAGAGGGATTCATATTTCATTTCATTCCAAAGCACCTGTCATTCCTATCAGCCCCTCAGATAAATTGAATTGATAATCCAAACGGATTTCGTTTTTACTTCCCCCAAGTAAAAATGGAAGCAGGAAGAAAAGAGGGATTGAGGAACAAAGGGGAGGTAAATGCTAAGAACATAAAACGGAGAAGAGAGTAGTAGGAGAGGAAAACTATGAAGGGGGATGTGGGATAGAAAAGGGAGGCCTCTTGTTGCTTTAATGCTAGGAATTTCAAAGGAGAATGTAGCATGAGAGGGAGGGAAGAAAGATCTAGTTGGCTACGAAAGAGAGGAAAAGGGAGACGTCTTGTTGCTATCAAAGTCCGAGTACCCGGAGGTAAATGCTAAGAACATAAAACGGAGAAGAGAGTAGTAGGAAAGGAAAATTATGAAGGGGGATGTGGGATAGAAAAGGGAGGCCTCTTGTAGCTTTAATGCTAGGAATTTCAAAGGAGAATGTAGCACGAGAGGGAGGGAAGAAAGATCTAGTGGGCTACGAAAGAGAGGAAAAGGGAGACGTCTTGTTGCTTTCAAAGTCCGAGTCCCAGAGGTAAATGCTAAGAACATAAAACGGAGAAGAGAGTAGTAGGAAAGGAAAATTATGAAGGGGGATGTGGGATAGAAAAGGGAGGCCTGTTGTTGCTTTAATGCTAGGAATTTCAAAGGAGAATGTAGCATGAGAGGGAGGGAAGAAAGATCTAGTGGGCTACGAAAGAGAGGAAAAGGGAGACGTCTTGTTGCTTTCAAAGTCCGAGTCCTATAATGAGCTGAACGTTTTCAACATCAAATCAATAAATGGGCCATTATTTTGATGTCCTACATTCTGAAAACATAGGTACAGCATACAGCAGGAATGCAGGATTATGAGGCCAGGAATTTCACCCGTCCCCTTGACAGTACGTAATGAAAACTAATGCCTCTGTGTTCTTAATATTCATTAACATAAACTTACATCCTGAAATGCTGAATCTTCCTAAGTTGCCCCAGTGAATTGTATCGCATCCAGCTATTACAAAGCTGCACGGATGGGGGCTTTGAAGCAATAAATTCTCATCAAGGACTCTTGACAATACGAGTGGATTGGGAAAAGATTTCAAGAGCGTATCATGCTATACAATATAGCATGAATACCTATTAAATATCTCGGTACGATTCTAGGTAATATTTAATAAGATTTAACGAAACTTGTAAAAATCCAACAAGAACTTCTGGGTAAGTATGCTAAAAATAAAATGATAGGTAAATCACATCAGAAATGAAACCAAACCCTCAATTTCTGCTAATTTAGATACATAAATTTCTCCGGGCACTTGCTGAGGTCGAAACTGTGCCAAACGACACAATGGGATCAAGTTTAATTTCATTTATAATTTTATACCCCGGAGGTTTTTGGCTACACATGTACACTTGTACAGTGGAACCCCAACAGCTCAAGGCTACAAGGACTAAGCTGTGTCGAAGATTTATTCAGTAGTTCCGATTGTAATGATTGTTCGTATGTGAATATTGTAAACGATGTACTTCATTTGAGGTTTAATATTTAATTACAGGATTAAATTTACTTTCTCTTGGCATCAAGCCATCAAGAATTCAAGACGAAGGAATGGGAGTTATTCAATTGATACACGTCAAATTCCTCATACTGCATGTGTTCCCACTCAACACTACAGCTATAATTTACTGGTGTTTTTGTGGTCGGCCACTAACTCAAGATAATGATCAAATTAGTTCTCGAAGAAAAAAGAGTTTGGTCCATAATCGCGTGAACGAAATTGATCGGTTTAACCGTACAAAATGAAATGGAAATGGGTACAAGCATCACTGACTTCCTAATACCTAGGCAAGCTGGAAACAAAAACAAGAGGGGTAAAAGAGTTAGGTGAGGAAAATTTAGGGACACAGGTGAAACAATGGTGATTGGTCGAAACGAAACAACTCAATTATACCCCCATTTATCAGAAAACCATGCTGAAACCCTCACTCCCCATAGACTTCTGTGTAGAACCTATTCGTGATATAAACAATGTAACTCCCATAATTAATTAATGTTTTCCTCTTTATTCCCAAAAGTACATAAACATTATGTTTAAGTTTATTATTTAACAAAGTTAGTGCTTAACACTTTTACTTGGTATAGAAAAAAAAAACTAATTCACGAAAAAGTTCCACCATTTGCTTTCCTAACTGATTTGCTGATATCAAATTTCAAAGGCATAAATTTTTGGGGAACGGAAAAAACTTTTTAATCAACTTTTTCTAACCATTAAAGGGAAATAAAAAGCAAGTATTGGGTCAGTTAACCGAGTTTCAATAAAGGGGGAAAGAACGATCGTTAAATTAATGTGTACAAAACGCCCTTAGCTACAATTTTACACGTTACACCCATATTGACCTGACATATCATCCGCAACACTTTACTTGATTAAAACTCGTGGATCCCATATTGACCTGACATATCATCCGCAACACTTTACTTGATTAAAACTCGTGGATAATATTGTTCAACACCGTCAAAACATACAAAACACATCGAATCACCGGCGTAAAACTATAAACACACTTGCTCAGGGCGGAATTCTAAAGGAACTAACCCTCGTGACGTGTTACCGTCAAAACATACAAAACACATCGAATCACCGGCGTAAAACTATAAACACACTTGCTCAGGGCGGAATTCTAAAGGAACTAACCCTTGTGACGTGTTTCAAAGTTGAGGTTCTTGTAACGACGGAACTAAAGTACAGCACGCGAGATAAAGATTATACCTCCACAAAGTCGAAATCTAAAATGAGTCATCCAGCCGATAACACAAGGCAGTAATGATGTTTTAGTCAAAATGATAAAAACAAAGCTCAAAATGTGCGATAGAAAGGTCAGAGCTTTTCTTATCAAAGTTGGATAATGATTTGAATAAATATAATGCAGTAATTATATCTACGTATTGAGACAGAATAGACACTCTTGCAACATATGTACAATAAACAGAGTAGACTAAATTGATCAGCAAACACTTACGAACCCATTATTATCAGAATCTCTCGAAAAACGTTTTGGATCATTTGGGCCGTAATTCCTGAAGGATATACATAAATGTAAAATGTAGAGTCTACACTGTAGACAAACGTCAGAAAGAGACTTGATATTAAAATATTCATAAATTGAAGATAACTTTCCATCTAAGTGTTTCAGAAGTACACATAAAAACATACCAGTTTGATGACAAGCAAGAGCGTTAACACCGGCAAACTGTGCTCTCAATGAGTTCAAAACAAATATAATACGTAGGTACAACAGGACTTTTGTAAAAACAACATCATGTTCATTGGAACATAAAAGTTAATAACAAAGCTCTTCGTACTTTTTCTAAGTGAAGAAAGTAAATGTAGCAGAATTAAAACGAACATTTTAATTTCAGATCGTTTTCCAGTTTAAAGCTTAAAACAGAAATGCAAATGAATGAGCACATTCTTTATTCGTTTTGAATTTATATCAACGACTTTGAAATATGTGTACATACATGGTGGTGGTCTAGTTCTCGGGAGAAGAATTAATAGACACACATTTTCACTCAAAAATAATCTAATCTCTTTTATTAGTCCATAATAATGAGAACATCAATTTCATTACCTATATATATACTTTTCAATGTATTTATTTTTATTATAATTTTTATGGTAATGAAAGATTCAGATTATCTAAAAAAAATCCCATTACCTAAATTGCATTTGTATATTATATCGTGGAGATATATCCCGAGGATTATTAGGTATGCACTATCAAAGCCATAAATGAGACTATTACCTATACTTGGACCAAGTTGGATGATTTCTAAAACAAGCTTTGGTGCATAGACGTGCAAGATAATTCATTACAAAAATCATAAATCAGCATACGCTAGGCCCGGGGCGATATAGTAAATCATACACCAAGAACCTGGTGGTGTATTTCTGACCTGGCAAGAATCTTTCTTGAAGAGATTGCTCGGATTTCTCCTTTAGCAAAACAACCAAGAGATCCTAGTCACGATCAAATTAACACCTTTTTACTTTCCTTATTTTTGAGCACCTATATTTACACTTTGATCATTATTGAAGTTTTTAAAAAAGATGAATAATTATTTTACAAGTAATAATCTATTGGAAAATATTGATAAAACAACAATAATAAACTTCAATCCATCAAATGGGAGTCAGCTGAGAGGTGTTGCTAAGTGAACTAGTGTTGGTCGTTTCTTTGAACTTTAAAATTTCAATTAAAAATAGTAAATTAAGTAAAAGGTGTTTTTAAAAAATATGAAGAGAAGCAACAAGGTTTAAACTGAATTGTGGGTAAGACAAAGTCTTTGTAGAACATCCAAATTATCGGATAAAATTATTTTTTAAAGAATTTTGAAGAAATTATCGGAGAAATTTAGTAGGTACAGAGAAGTTGGTAACTATTGTATGTATGTGTATGTAATTATATCTGCAGGTAGAACAAAGCTGATTACTGAGGCCTCTAGAGACCCGAGTTCCAAACGTATAGATTGATTGATTGATTGATTATAGATATTAAAAGTCGAAAACTTATTTAGAAATTTCGAAATCTCATTTAGAATTTTTCGAAATCTGGAAAGTCTTTATGCATGGAGCTATTTTTTTCTTTGAACTTTAAAGGATCGTTCGAGGTACGATCCCGTTAAAGATAAATGGTCTCGTAGACTGCATGTGGTTATTGAAGATTACAATCTCCAATGCACTTGATGCAAGATGTACTCTTATCATATACCTAATCTGTGTAGTAGGTACTTAGGTATCTTATAATCTGTGTAGTATCCGTATCTTCAATCTGTGAAGTTGGTTACTAGAGTAAACTTAATAGAATCAATGATTGCTTGAATGTTATAACTTCAAAGGATCGGAAAGATGTAGAAGTATTTAAGGCTTTACTGTATTCAATTCATTATTATTAGCCTAGCTAGCTTGGTTGGTAGCACGCCTGCCTTGTAAGCGCCAAGTCACGGGTTCGAGTCCCGCCTTAGATGTACATACTTATCCTTAACAGATAGGATTCGTTCTCGGAACGGCTGTCTTTCTCCGATCCTGTTCTTCTTCTCTCTTCGATTTCGGGACGATAAAACCTTAGTTGTTCATAGTTATCGCTCTATCAAAACTCTACAAAAAAAATCTAATCAATAGAACGATAATTGTTATGATCATCTAGGCAACTATCATCCAAATTACTTACTTACCTCCTTATCCCAACAGGTTGTTAACGGTTAACATGTTACATCAGAATCATCAGATAGATTAAGGACCCTTCTCAAAGATTCCAAATTAAGTTGTTTCAGAATGTGCTTTTGAAATCCAAGAGAGTGCAGAGATTATTAAGTTTGGTGCTATCCCTACAAAAGTTTATTTCCTAGAGGTTTCATAGAGTCTTATTGTCCCGAAACCGAAGAGAGAAGGAAGATAGGATAGGTGAAAAGAAAAAGCCAGCTGTTCCGAGAACGAACCCTATCTGTCTAGGATAAAATCCGCAGACGCTCTACCCTCTAAGCTAACTAGACTTTCCCTAAAAAGTTTTTCGATTGACTTGACGGAATTATTTGAAGGCCAGACTGATCAGAGCCCTGAACGATTATGGACTCCCCTATTCCTGACTTTTAACTCTACGCTCAAAAAAAAGTCAATTTTAGGTTATTTTCCTTTCGAGAAACTTACCATTGCACCATTCCATTCAGTTTTTATTTCTATTGGAGGAGTGGTCAATTTTTCAGAGATAGTACCAACCTTTGTAGTATAGTACTTTGAAGATCCTAATAAAGTACCTGCACACGCACATGCATTTTGTTTCCCAAGTTTTAAATCATATAATAATTACAGCTTGTAAATCAGACAAAGAACTCATCAGCCCAATTTGGGGCCGGGGTAATCGCCCACGGGGCGTTACTATTGGGGCGTTCATATGTCAAAACCATAATGGTTCTATTGGGATTTGGGATCCACGCATGCATCCTGGGATTATTGGTTTTTTACCTACTTTGAGTGTTTAGTGGCTTTTGTATTCGCCCAGTCGCCAATGTGTGATTGAGCATTGAGATTGTGGTGGATTTGATTCTCACCCGGGGCGGATTGTACACATACTTTCGCGGTATACGATGCGAGTCAAAAGCCGTTTTGTTTCTCTGGTGTTTTTTTTCCACGAGGTTAGACAGAGATTGTAAGCGCTAGGCCGCGGGTTCGATTCCCGCCCGGGGCGGATTTTATCCTGATGGGATAATGTTCGTTCTCGGAACGGCTGGCTTTCTCCTATCCTGTCTTCCTTCTCTCTCCGATTTCGGGACGATAAGACCCTAGAGTTACAGTTCCCTCTGTCAAACCTCTTAAAAAAAAAAAAAAAAAAAAAAAAAAAATCAAAGTATTTGTAGATCATCATCTAGCTCAATTTATTATGTGTTCAAGAAACCATTGCTTAATTGTAGCCAATTTCAAACAACATGGTGATAATTTCCTTCTATTCCTGTTTGTTTTCAGAGACCCTACAAGTGTATGTACAAGGGTTGCACCAAGCGCTATACTGACCCTAGCAGCCTAAGGAAGCATGCTAAGAACCACAACCACGACCATCTCACTCCTGCCAAAATGAGAAAGCTCAACTATGCCAAACCTGGCGACATTGTCCCTTCCGTGCGAAACGTCAACAGTAGTGTCCCATTGAACCCAGACTTCACCGTGTTTAGCTGTGGTGAACCCAACCTCCTGATGGAATCCTACGAGTTGCAAACCGTGACTCATGATCACATGCTGGAATACATTCCTTACGACACTATCCATGCCACTGGGAACATATCTCGTAACTTGCAAGACGTGCCTGACCTCGGTCTTGGCTTTGGCTATCAGGAGGGAGAGGCTGCTCAGTTCAGTTTTTGAACACCAGGGCGCGTCTCCAGTCTGATGCCATGTTGCCATGTAGTCACCAAGTTGTGTCGTTTCTCATTGGTTAGCTAGGTGGTGGAGAAGAGTGGTCACGTGGTGTGTTATTAGTTCCTAACGACCTTTCCCACTAGCTAATAATGAGAAGTGACACAATGTAGATTTTTAGTCAATGGGGAGTAGTGTTATTTCAGCCTTTGCAGGATCTTTGGGTTTCCTAGTAACGCGATTTGTTGTTATGAAGTAAGTAAGCAGGAGTAAAGGTCGAAATCATACAAGATGTCGAGATGAATACATTACTTATTCAGTACATATCATGTATGCAATTTCTATTAGGTAATCGATTTTTAGGGAAAGACATTACAAGTTCTTGTAGGCAAATTTTGAAAATCAAGTTAAAATATGAATGTACTTCTGATCTCAGAGTGATCCTAAAAGGGTCATATCTCACAAGTAGGTAATTTTCTGTTGGACAAGGGCTGAATATTATTGTTATTAGGTATTATATTGGGATTTAGAAAATTATATCTACTTAGAATTAATTCTACGAAGATACCTACCTAAGTAAAGTAGGTACGTACATTAGGTAGCTATTTTATATTTTGTAGGTATTTATTTTCCATTGTACCTACTAGGTACCTATCGAATAATTTTCCATTTTGTTATTGTTTAGGTAAAATTTTGTTTCTGTACATATCATTTTTATTTGTTTAAAACCTTGTGCCTTTCGTTTACACAATTATTTAAATAAGAGATATTTTAATAATTATTATGAATAGGAAGTTTTTTTACTTTCCTTATCCTATAGGAAGGAAAGCAATGTTATTTATTGGACTACAACCACTGTTATTCCTAGCAAGTAAATGAAAAATAAAGGAAAATGATGTTTGTGATAAATATGAACTATACCTAAAAACGAATTGTCTTGTATTTTATCTATTTTTGAAGGAAAAATAAAATTATCTTAGGGGGCAAGTTACATCCCTACTTTAGTATACGAGACCTTGTTTAGACTGCTGGGGTAAAGGGACTTTTCAGTCACATTCGAGCTGGATGAACAAAGTGTAGATATTCTATTCTATTCTATGAACTTTATAAGCAAAGTATAAAAAAGTGGAGTCCAAAACTTCCAGTCGATCTTGATCGACCTAGATTTAATGCATAGTGAAAGAGCATCCACCTTTACATGAGTGGTTAATATCAAGTGCCTCCAGGCAAATTTTCCAGGATGAATTATCAGGAGTGTAAGCTTTATCAGGAGGGTGGCGTGAGCCATTTGGTTTTCGTCATGGCTCACGCCATATCACGCCAATACTCACGTCACGCATCTATTAGACATGGAAGTAAAGTGGTAAAAGGCCTTTTCATTCCGACCATATTTATTGCAAGGGAAAATCAGTCTTGCTCTCAGGGGGGTCTTGAGGTGCGCAATAAAATCCGTAGGTGCATTTATTTTGGCGACTTTTCAAATATTTCTTGCAAAAATTCAAACAACACAGTCGAATTGGTTGATAAGGCTACCAGTATGTACACTTATGAATGTGTGGCAATAAAAATAAAGGCACATGCCACTCAATTTTTTTTTTTGTAAAATCGATTTTTGTCAGAATCCCCTCACGTTTTACGGTGTCTGAGGTTTTTGATCCAAGAAGACAAATTAAATTTTTCAAACCCACGAGAGTTCAAACCCACAAACTCAACCTTATTATTATGTTCTAGATTAGTTTTATATCTACAGGCCTAGGTGCTGTAGATGGGTATAACCTACAGGACTATTAAAACTCCAATAAGTAATCAAACTTTTCAATAGATTTGTGGGCAATAGACAAAGTACCTAGGTAACACATCTTAGGGCTCTTAGGCAAATGGTACCTGCAGGTACAAACCTGCAATCGACTTCAACTGATGACTTCAGCTTAGCATATTGCATACACACTTAGTTTCTAGGCATTCATACGATTTCCAAACTTTTCGCGCATCTCGTATCGAAGATTTTTCAACACTCGCTAGGGAGCGCTGTATGCAAAAGCATAGAGATATGAAATTTCCAAGGCATTAGCACATCAGTGGATTTTGAGTTAGGTTTCAAGAAAAATGAAGCCAGATTTTGACGAAAGATTTTACCCGATTCTGACAAAAATGTATTAGGTTTAGATACCTTCAGATTGTAGGTAGGTACTCTTCGTAGCTGTGATTAAGCCAAATTTTAATGTTAAGCAGCAGTTTTTTTTTTTTTTTTTTTAAAATCGAAAAAATGGGAAACGGTGGGACAAATGGATAGTAAGTATGAGTGATCGTGGCATCGCCGAAATGATTGCGTGATCCTATGACGAAACTGTAAACTTTCAGTCGTTTTGATATAGTGAATAAA
>NW_007378067.1:0-7248 GCF_000475195.1 Diaphorina citri | reverse complement strand
AGCCGTTCCGAGAACGAACATTATCCCATCAGGATAAAGTCCGCCCCGGGCGGGAATCGAACCCGCGGCCTAGCGCTTACAAGGCAGACGCGCTACCAACTAAGCTAACTAGGCTGGCTGGTCTAAGTTTAACTTTTGGACTAACTAAAAGGTTTGAATTTGAATTCAACCAATCAGATCCGACAGTTACCTACATAACTATAAACTAGGTTTAAATTTAGTCCGCCCCGGGCGGGAATCGAACCCGCGGCCTAGCGCTTACAAGGCAGACGCGCTACCAACTAAGCTAACTAGGCTGGCTGGTCTAGGGTTAACTTTTGGACTAACTTAAAGGTTTGAATTTGAATTGAACCAATCAGATCCGAGAGTTACCTACATAAATTTAAACTAGGTTTAAATTCAGATCGTGGTCCTGGCCATGGGAAAATGCTCTATTACCTCACAGACAAGAGGTGAGTATTTCTTGTGTACCCTTAATCTCGATGGACTAATTTCATTAACTGCTTTCCCGTAGTCGGATACATGCTCCTCACGGGCCATTATGCATTATACGAAATTGCAGTGCACAACACACTTGCATTTGAAAATAAAAAGCAGCGAACACGATCTCTCTGTAATAGTATAACCAGTGTCGTAGCGGAAAGGCAGGAAAAATTCTGCACTAGAAGAGTTTGCCAAAATTCCTCGTGAACGAGAAGAAAAGCAACTCCCACGAACAAACTGCGAAAAACTTATCCCTGTTTATGACGCACTGAAGAAAAACAAACATGAAATAACCAGTGTCGTAGCGGAAAGGCAGGAAAAATTCTGCACTAGAAGAGTTTGCCAAAATTCCTCGTGAACGAGAAGAAAAGCAACTCCCGCGAACAAACTGCGAAAAACTATCCCTGTTTATGACGCACTGAAGAAAAACAAACATGAATATCACTAGCAATAAGAATCTAAAGTCGTTCCTTTTGTACATTCCTTCTTGCATGGAGTCTAGAAAACGGAAAAATACAAGTGACTTGGGAAATTTCATTTTATTAACTTCTTCGGAATATTAAACACTGCCAACTATGCTATAATAAAATTCATAGGTAAATACTGCTCACTGCTCTATAACGCCAAGCAACAAACTGCGAAAAACTATCCCTGTTTATGACGCACTGAAGAAAAACAAACATGAAATACATGAATATCACTAGCAATAAGAATCTAAGTCGTTCCTTTTGTACATTCCTTCTTGCATGGAGTCTAGAAAATGGAAAAATACAAGTGACTTGGGAAATTTAATTTTACTAACTTCTTCGGAATATTAAACACTGCCAACTATGCTATAATAAAATTCCTAGGTAAGTAGGTACTTAAATACTGCTCACTGCTCTATAACGCCAAGCATAGATTACTAGATTACTGAGTAAATAATCATGATTCTAACAATCCAACTATTCTAAATGGCATCTCAGCTTGTTAAGTTGTTTAGAAGCTTGGCTTTAGTTGATTCTAACAATCCAACTATTCTAAATGGCATCTCAGCTTGTTAAGTGGTTTAGAAGCTTGCCTTTGGCTCGTAAACTGCAGGGCGCCAGAATTTTTTCTAACCTGAGCAAAAAACCCACTCACTTTAGCCATACGATCGAGTCCCAGGCAAGAAATGCAAGCTACTTTTAACATTTTGATACCCAGCAATAAGTTACAGAGCACTTTGTTAAGGTGATCTCTTCACTTGGATTATTTCCCTCTGTGAATTGCTCATAATGTCTCTTTCGAAAAACACGGTTGGCTTTCTCCCATCCTTCTCTCTTCGTTTTTGGGACGATAAGACCAGTTCCCTCTTTCAAAGAAATAGGAAATTATAGCATGCCCATCCCGCAGTCAGATGCAAAGCAATACCAACGCCATTTCAGAATACTCACTCCCTCATGGATCATTACTACAGTAACACACCACCACAACAACCACCACAGTTAACAACACAAGATTGAGAGATGAGTACTTACATAACTTCAAAAGGGGATAAGATCAGAAAACCAAGGCAGGGTAGGGAAGAGAGAGTACAGGGAAGGGAACAACTTTACTGATGTGATCAGAATTTAAAATTTACCGACTGCATAATTATTGAACAAACTTTGAAAGTTGAACAACTTCATTAAAATACTTAGGCCCCCCTTCTCCCACGTCTATTTCAAAATCCATACATCCACGGGTAGGTACTGAATTTAAATCTTGACAACAATGACTTAAGTTATTCGTGTGGTATCTATGAAAACTGGTTCTGATACGGCTATACTATTTCCAGCTCAGAATGACAGTTTTTCAATTCAACTTTCAGTTCTTGGGGGGATCATTTTGAAATAATAACAATCTTAAAACCAGATTAGTGAGAAAGGTGAGATATGTATCTACTGACAGAAATTAAAATAAATATGTAAGCTATGGTCCGTCTGCTACTTTTAGCAATATCGGCATAGGTTATCTAAGTACCCGTGTACTTACTTGTACTTTTTTTTTTTCTCTAAGAACTGGTATCTTTAGTTGGAAATATTGTAAACTTGTGGAACCTATTCGAGTGTAGGTGTCACCGATGCTGAGATGAAAAGCGATACCACCTTCTGAATCTCACAAGCCTTCTCTCAAGTGATAAAGCTAAGGAATGCACCGGATTATGATTTGTGTGTGATAGTGGTTTATAGCCGATGCATAATCAGAGTTTGAATTCGGTTTAACTCTTAGATTGAGCAAATTCTATTGGTTAATTTCAAAATTTCCAAGAGTTAAACTTGAACCGAGTTTTAAAATCTGACTATGGTCCCGACTATTAATGTGTCACTTGAGATGGATAAAACCGTGCGAGTTTAGGACTAATCGAATCAGTTTAACTCCGAACACAAAAAAACCCCACTCTAAGGCTTAGGTGTAGGGGCTAACCGGCAACCGGCTAACAGCCCCAAAAGTTGTGTTAAGCTTTACGAATCTACGAAGCCTATGGATGAATCCATGGGATCCGTGAAAACGGAGAAAAAAAGTTGGTCCACCATCTGAAGCCAAGAATACCGACCCTCCTGGCCATGGGAAAATGCTCTATTACCTCACAGACAAGAGGTGAGTATTTCTTGTGTACCCTTAATCTCGATGGACTAATTTCATTACTGCTTTCCCGTAGTCGAATACGAAAATCAAATTAAACTTGGACGAGTGTTGTGCAGGGAAAACAAACAAAAACACGTCCTTCATAAATAAAAACGAATTTCAGTTGAATTAAGAACAACTCGATTGTCGCCTATGATCTAAATGCGAAAAACAATGTCAGGGACGTAGATTTTTTTTCTCTCGAATAAATTTGGATTTAATGGAACAAAAATCTGGATGTTAAGTACACTAGCACTATCATACCTGGAAGATTTTAGGCAAAACTTGTAAGCACAACAGAAGATACCCCTGCAAGGTGTTTTTAGAGAATATTTGAAGATTCAAGTAAGTACCTAGGTACTTTCAGTTGAGAAAGGAAAACTGAATTGACACCTTTGAATAGTTTTTATTAGGCACCTACCATTTGCAGTACCTAACTATTGAAGATTCAAGTAAGTACCTAGGTACTTTCAGTTGAGAAAGGAAAACTGAATTGACACCTTTGAATAGTTTTTATTAGGCACCTACTTACCATTTGCAGTACCAAACTGCACAACCTCAAAATTAAGGTAAAAACGGGTCTGGTATCAAGCCAATATTTTGATTCAGAGCCTGCGATGCTGCAACAACCATTAGTCTTCATTAGTTTTTAATATGCCTGAATTTTTTATTTGAACAAATAATAAAAGCACTGAACATTTGGGTACCTAATTTAAATTTATTGCATGAAATGGGAAAAAATGAAACCCAAAGCAGAGTAGGTCATTTGTTTTGTTTGGTGCTGAACACTTTGCCTGGCCCCACTGGATACAATTGGATTAAAATTTATAGCTAGAAACACAAGCTGAGTTCAAGCTTAGCTTAGCTTAACTTAAAACAATGGCTAATTTAAATTCATAAGTCTAAAATCAACCAGTCAAAGTCAGCTCCCATGGCGTAGTGGTCACTCCTTTAATATGCCTGAATTTTTTATTTGAACAAATAATAAAAGCACTGAACATTTGGGTAATTTAAATTTATTGCATGAAATGGGAAAAATGAAACCCAAAGCAGAGTAGGTCATTTGTTTTGTTTGGTGCTGAACACTTTGCCTGGCCCCACTGGATACAATGAAATGTGTGACAAATAATTATTGAGCATTTTTCTAACACATCTTCATGTCAATTCTGATAGATTTGGGTACTGAAGAAGTCCATCTTCTTGTTGAATAATCCAAGTAATTAATCAGATATCTGCAATTTGGACTAGTCTACTCCCTGTTTATAGTCCCCTATCTAGACGCTGATCGACTCTCTGTTTATAGTCCCTCAGCCAGACTTACAGACTAGATGTCTAACATGTCAAAATAATGGGTTCTTACTATCATGCTCCGTTCCTGCAGAAGGCTACTTTGAATCATAGCAAAGTATTTTTTGTGAAATACAGAACTAATCATTTAGGCCTGTCTAGGTTTAAAAATTTAAATTGACCGTTAGGTAGTCAATTCTGGGTGTTGTGGAAGTCAACACTTCTGTTTGATAGATGGGACTGCTATTGAACAACTAACAACAGAGGTCTTACAGTCCCAAAATCACAGAGAGGGTAGGTTAGAAGAAACCACAGCTTTTCAATAACAAATCTTGTGACCCAGAAGGTAACAAACTTGCAGGTTAGGACAATAAATAAAAAAACTTGAAGATTTAATAAACATTCTGATTCTATACACAACTTTGTTGTGATAAAGATATGTAGGTAAGAATGTTAGTAGAGCTATCATATTAATTTTGATAGACTACAAACTTGTGTTGAATTAATTGGATTAAAATTTATAGCTAGAAACACAAGCTGAGTTCAAGCTTAGCTTAGCTTAACTTAAAACAATGGCTAATTTTAATTCATAAGTCTAAAATCAACCAGTCAAAGTCAGCTCCCATGGGGTAGTGGTCACTCCACTCGCCTTGCATGTGGGAGACTCAGGTTCGATTCCCGGCAGGATCTTTAGGCGAAAGTGTAATACCAAAAATTTGAGAACTCGAGAGTTCAGGGGAGAACATTTGGCGGCGGAAAAACCGCCAGAAACGGCCGAAATTTCGCACTTTTGTCAGTTTTTTGCTTATAACTCCTAAACCGTGCGTTCCATGCAATGTTTATGGGTATTTAAAGTACACATTATTTTTTTTTTTTTTATAGTTGAACAATTTTCCTAGTCAGGATTATCAGGCATACTATGGCGAGTGTGGAACTGGGAAGGTAGGTAGGTACCTAGTTATACTTGTCTATGCCAATCCATGAAGAGCATGGATGATGGAAATTAGTACCCTACACGCCTTACACTTGAATTTAGACCACGCTACGCCACTGGTTCAAAGGGCAAGACGACGTTGCCCTTTGAACCAAGGGCTCCTAAACCAAGGGCTCCTAAACCAAGGGCTCCTAAACCAAGGGCTCCTAAACCAAGGGCTCCTAAACCAAGGGCTCCTAAACCAAGGGCTCCTAAACCAAGGGCTCCTAAACCAAGGGCTCCTAAACCAAGGGCTCCTAAACCAAGGGCTCCTAAACCAAGGGCTCCTAAACCAAGGGCTCCTAAACCAAGGGCTCCTAAACCAAGGGCTCCTAAACCAAGGGCTCCTAAACCAAGGGCTCCTAAACCAAGGGCTCCTAAACCAAGGGCTCCTAAACCAAGGGCTCCTAAACCAAGGGCTCCTAAACCAAGGGCTCCTAAAATTTTTTTTTTTTTTTTTTTTTTTTTTTTAACACAAACTGTGGTCCCAGCCATTACCAAGTCAGATATTGGTTTAACGTAAAAACAAATTTACTTAAACTCTTGCATTGAAGTATTTGTAGTCCTGACCATTAATCCAGAGGAAATTCTTCAACTGCCACAACTCTGATGAGATGGATCTTTATTGCATGGTAGAGTGCAACCAGAACTTGATAGATACCTACACAAGTAGGTACTACAGCTAGTGCTGATGACTGTTACACCCACAGCAAATATGCATGATCTCATCATGGCTGCAGACTTCAAGAATTGGTTTTAAGCTCACATATGTATTCAAGGAGGGTTTTCACAACCAAACTATCATTTGTATTTAAAAATTATCCTAAGAAACCGCGAAAAATGGTCAGCAAACAACTTTACCAGTTTTTTATGTTTCCCAAGAGTACCATTTCAGAAGCCAGAAATTAGACACGAGATAACTTACCCAGACTTTAACACAACATAATCCAATGTGTAAACTGTCAATAGATCCTTCACTTCACAAAACACAAAAACACTTTTATTTAATTTGGTAAAATTAACACTTTGATTATTTTAATAAGTTTTTATTAACATTTTTTAAAAAGAAATAACATCACCGACACGGGTACGCACTCCTCC
Organism: Diaphorina citri; assembly: GCF_000475195.1. Taxonomy (NCBI): domain Eukaryota; kingdom Metazoa; phylum Arthropoda; class Insecta; order Hemiptera; family Psyllidae; genus Diaphorina; species Diaphorina citri. Next base: position 776 of record NW_007378067.1, on the reverse strand, counting down.
CTTTCAACAGCGAAACGAAAATGAACGAAATCAAAATATTTTTGTAAACTAAAGACCGAAGTCAAATAAATCCTCGAGCATTTAGTCACAAATAAATTGCAATTAAAAATAATTTATTCATATTTTGTGAAATATTTTTTAATAGAACATTGAATAAGAGGCTTAAATATTATTTTAATATTTTTTACCTATTTATTTTCACATATTTTTCCTTCTTGAAAATTTAAAAACTCGCATATGTTTTTGACTAGATATTCTGAAATCCCCGCGAAATTTTCAAATTTCTAGGTAGGTACCGCTAGCATGGAACTTGGCGCGTCGATGTTCTCGTGGGTCACATATTTTTCCTTCTTGAAAATTTAAAAACTCGCATATGTTTTTGACTAGATATTCTGAAATCCCCGCGAAATTTTCAAATTTCTCGGTAGGTACCGCTAGCATGGAACTTGGCGCGTCGATGTTCTCGTGGGATCTTTGAAATCTTTGAATAGTCTGAGGTTAAGCAACGCCATTCGTGGTTGGTGTGTAGATGGGTGACCGCTTGGGAAGGATTAGAACCCATATTCAGGGTGGGTCCAGTATTATTTTTCTGTGTGTTTGATGCGGTACCTCAAGTCATTGCTTTGCCTACCAAGAAAGGTTATGATTACAGCAAAGTGTTCGTAATATTGGTAACAAAAAGTCCCGTGGAACATTACTTTCCTTGATTTTTTTCCCTTTCTTTGAATGTATCAATAACTAGTAGTCTGGAAGGTGCAAATTTATATCAATAAAAG
>NW_007378066.1:130489-160915 GCF_000475195.1 Diaphorina citri | reverse complement strand
GAAGAGAGAAGGAAGACAGGATGGGAGAAAGCCAGTCATTCCGAGAGCGCACCTTATCCGTTCAGGATAAAATGCGCCCCCGGCGGCAATCGAACCCGCAACCTAGCGCTCGACCCTATATGCTAGTTGCTAGTCAGCGCTAGGTCGCGAGTACCATTCCCACCCGGGGCGGATTTTATTTTAAACCGATGGGGTTTGTTCTCGGAACGGCTGGCTTTCTTCTGTCCTTCTCTATCTTCTCTTCGATTTCGGAACGATAAAACCTCAACAGGTACAGGTCACAGTTCTCGTTCTATAAAACCTTTCCTATCGTGCTCTTGTCCATCTCTAACTTCTCTTCGATTTGGGGACGATAAAACCTCAACAGGTACAGGTCACAGTTCTCGTTCTATAAAACCTTTCCTGTCCTGCTCTCTTTGATTTCAGGACGATAAGACCTCCGTTTTAACAGTTCCTTCTATCAAATATCTTAAAAATAAAATAAATAACAATAAAAGTTTAATTGAATTGAATTGAAAAATAATTGGTTTCCTTCTAACTGACTTAAATCTCGTCTGTTTTAGCCCCTTCGAATCACGCGGACACACGGGCCGGTTTAACCCCTTCAGTCCGAACAAGACAGGATCACAATGTTCAACTATTTCAAGCAGCGTGGCCGTCTCAAGGAGATCGCAATATTCGGGCTGTGTGTCACCGGCTTGAGTGGAGTTACCTATGGATCCCTCAATAAGCAGCGTCAACGGTCTGTCATAACGCACCTGGGCGGAATCAAACGATTTATAAGGTGAGAAAGTGATTTATTTTGATACTAACTATTGACCAAAAAATTAATGTCAATTAAATACCGCATAAAACTTCTAATAGTTTTACCATGTAAAAAAAGAAAGAAAATACATGTACCTATTATTTTCCCTAAAGAAAATAACGCGAATTACCTTGAACAACCTTGTGTGAAAACTCCTTGGTTGTTCGTAATAAAAAGACCAATCACCAATTAAAATGCTAACATTGATGGATATTTGAATAATGTGAATGCCCCAACAATACTTTTCCGTACCCACAACTATTCTTTTTGTCATAGACTAGAGGATTGAGTGTAATTCATGTTTATAAAGCGATTAAAAGTTATTTTAGATATACAAAATCTTCAACACCAATTAGGTGTTCAACATAAAGGCGATATTCCACGGAAACTCATCAACTGCCTCAACATTACTGAATAATAACAGTTGCATAAACAAGTTAACATCTAACGAGAATTTCAAAGGTAAGCTATAAGTTAACTTTATCTGTTTTCTTGTCTAAAGGAAGTCTAATACAACGCTCTAAATAATTTAAATGGAACTAACCACACTCCGATTCTGGGTCACCTTTGTAAGTTTCGTCGCCCGTAAGTACCCACTTCTGCTTTACCCTTCGTCTGTCTTGTACTTATGTGTTACTGTCCATCTTCAAATAAGTGGTCTGGCTGTGGGACGTTAAACAGAGAGGAGAACAGCTAACCCTAACCAGCCTAGCTAGCTGGCAGTTTCAAAGGGTTCTCCCTGCTTTTAAAGAATAAGCACAAGTCCTCACGATGGTTGACTGCGGTTCAGGACGAGCCAATTAAACATGGCTAGAGACCATCACCCTGTTGTATGGCAGATACAACAAGCTGGGCCCGTCCCTCCGGGAATTATTTAGCCCGTAGTTTATTCGATCAGTACCTATGTACCTACCTAATTTGTTTAATATTCAGTTTATTATTATTCTTGATTTGATTTTTCGATTTTACTTTCATGTAATGATTTAAAATCAAGACTAGAGCCCGTTCTCCCTTTATTCCCAATATAAGGTTCAAGTCACCCATCCATTTATTGGCCTTGCTCGGCGTAGCTTAACATAGATAACGCTAAAACCGGTCTTAAATGATCGACTGAAGTGTTATCCAAAACTTTCTCGCTTTGAGTTCATAGGTCGTCGCGAAAAATTTCGAGATCAGAGCTCATTTGTGTGAGAAAATGTGAAAAAAAAAAATCCCCCAAAAACCAGTTTTTTTTTTTTTTTTTTTTTTTGTTTTTTGGCTTTATGGTTTTCTGGACAAAATTTGCACCACCATTTTCGTGTTCCTGGTAAAAAGACCTTTAATTTGATATATAGGTCGACCAGGTTTGGATAAGTCCTTCTATGGGGACAGACAGACTGACTGACAGACTGACAGAGTGACAGACAGACAGACAGACCGACACCGAAGCGAATACAATAGTCCGTCCCTTATACCTTTTTTTATTACTATTGTAATAATAAAGGAAGGACGGACCAAAAAGATGTCTTTTCTTTACTCTGCCAACACCATTCGGCGAAAGCTAAAGCCGCTACAACAACAACAACAACAACAACAACAAGAACATCTTCAAATAAGTTATAATGGGTTTATAACTTATTTGAAGATGAATATATAACTATTGAAACTGTCGAAAAAAAAGTGAAAATTAAAGTAATAAAATTGTATGCTTCAAAAAATGAAAAGTCTTCACTTGATTAGTTATAAAAGTTGTGTTTTATTTTAAATTACAAGGGTTATAAATTGAAATAAAAACATTAATTTTACAATGTGTATATTGAGGAAAATGACCTGATAGTTAATTTGATACCAACCAACAATGTGTATTTTATTTCGTCTATAAAAGTCGTTCAAGTTATACGATCATACGTTATGTAACAACTCGTCTAGGGTCATTGGAATGCAATAATTACGATATAAAGCGCAACAAATTCTTTTTGAGCTTACCTATATAAATTTGTTCCATTTTTCATTTTATCACCACCTTGCAAATATTTGCACAACTTGTACCCTACAACATAAATATGAACTCATGTTGTGTAATCAGGTGATCGAAAGTTCTAAACAAGCACAATCTGCACATAAACGATAAATAATAATGATCATCATCATAATGGTAATAATAATGTGCGAAATGAACACAAAAGTCCAAAATACGAGGAAAATCAACAAAGATAACGACTTAATTAATAAAGTACATTCCAATTTTACTTTTATGTTACATAAATTGGTATGGTAATGAGAAAATAAGAGTCTTTGGGGGTAAAATAGTGTAAATACCACAGTAAAGGAAACTTCATCGACAAAGAACATTGTTAAACTTTTCATTTACATAAATAACTAGCAAATAAGTTAGTGAGGAAATAAATACCTTGGAAATAATTAATTCTATGTCCTGCCCCGGTGGTGTAGTGGTCAAGACGCTCGCCTGGTAATGGGGAGGGCGCGGGTTCCATTGCATCCGAGGTATGGAATTTTGTCCAGTTTGTGGTCAACATGGTTTCATAGTTTGACCACAATGATAGTAGTAGCCTCTTGCTAGGGTAAAGGGACTCTTTGCTTCCAAGCAGTGTAAATAAGCATTATTATCTATACACCTAAAGTAGGTGTATTTTCCTTTCGCGCAACTTTCGGAATAGGGACCACTTCCCTTTTTTAAACTAAAATCGATGGTTGGGAATGTGCCATCTTGGATATCCAATGGTTTAGTACAGGCGCTACCACGCCACTCAGCGGTTGAACCAATTCCCGTATTTTCCTTTAAAAGAAGAGAAATTCTCTGAGTTTCCGGAAAAAAAAAAAAAATACAACTTATTATGGCATCGACCACATTTTATTTTTGCAAAATGGAATTTTCCGCAAAGGTACAATAAGGCACCTTCACTATTTTTACATCCGTGGCACAAGCTAAGGCTTTTACGGATGGGTTTACCATTTGTTGAATATTTATTTAATTGAGAGATTTGTATCGAGTAACTAATAAATGGAAACTTCAATCTTCATAAATAAAGAAATAAATTTTTTAAACCAACTTTGTGTTTTCACTTTTCCCATTCAAGGTGTTACGGCAAATCTCAACTGCGGCTTCTACTGGTACATTCCGCCGCAGTTCAACTCTGCCGCACTTTGCAGCTCCGTAGTGTAGCCAGTCGCGGCCACGTAACCCCGTGACCTCAGTCCTATGTACCTGTACTGTGTGTACCTGATTCTCCGCCCTGTGTCTGCAAAACTCATGAAACTTCAGCGCAAGCTACGATTGAAACGTCAACGTAAGAGGCGGCTGCTAAAGTTTTAGACGAGGAGGGTTCAGCTCAAAGTCTATTGAGTTCGAGATTGAATTGTTCAGAAGAATAAAATAAAAAATCCTACAGCGAACGAAATTTGCCCTTTGTAGGGTGGAAGAACTCTAGGAGGTCCGTAACATCTGAAGTAAATCCCGAAAGGCAAAAGTACATGGAATGGTTTTTCATACGTCACGTCTTTGGTTGCGTGTTTAATACCTGCAGCAAAATGTGTGTCTTAATTTTTCTCAAGTTGAATGAAAAATTGAAAAAGGATGCTGCCCTGGGAAGAGTAAGGCTGCTATGCTAAAGATCTCGGGTTCAATCCACGGAATTATGGATTTTTTTTTTCTCTGATTAATATTTGTTCCGTCTCATTATTTAATATATATAAGAATCTGGGCAGAGTGAAAGGTTCTCGGGAGATCATGCACTCAAAGCATGCCACTGGCACTCAAGACGGGGGGACATGCGTGTACTTCACCATCGAGAGCTTTTCAGTTCCGGAGTCCCTTGAAATTACCCCCCTACTCCCTATCCGTAATGCTTATCGTTAGGCCTTGGAGTGAAAAAATAAACATTGGAGTACTCTAAATACGGGGTGGTCGGAATTTTTTTTAGAATATTCAAACGATAGGTCCAGGAGATCAATACAAGTCTTTTTTACTTTATGAACATATGCCCTAAAATGCTTCCTAACCGAGATATGGATCAAAAGGTGTTATCATAAATCCGTGCCTGTACAGCTTTGGGTATACTGTTTTAATGCCTACATGATGCCGTTTATTTCATTCCTTAATTCCCAGCCGTTTCTGAGATATAAGCGTGGTTCGCAAATCACGAACCACCCTGTATGCCCTAAAATACTTCCTAACCGAGATATGGATCAAAAGGTGTTATCATAAATCCGTGCCTGTGCAGCTTTGGGTATACTGATTTAATGTTATTCAAGCCAGAATCCTCGAAATTTACTACACCAGAGTTGTGCAGGGCCGCTACACAGGCTTTGATTCCAAGATCAACTGTCTCCTACAAGAGAACTTGTCCCAAATATCTCAGTTTTATGATTAGATGTACGGCCTCCGACTATTTTATTTTCATTCTAACCTCCTAAACGAAAGGTGAGTAGGTGTCATTAGTAAGAAAAATAGAGAAAGTAGAACGTTTGCCCCTTTTTGCTCGTCGCATTTCTCACACGCGAAACGAGTTTAAGTATGCGACATTCAGCTTATTAGAAAAACATAAAAATGGAGAAAAGCCGTAAAAATCGGCCATTAATTTCCGAGAATTAAAAACTCAAACCACCTCACTCACTCCTCGCCTACTGTGTGCCAAAATGTTTCGCTAAAATGTTGGGCAGTGGGCCAAACGCCACGAAGTTTGCGTATGTTGTACGCTTCTGAATCTACACGGATACTACGGATAGGTTGGTATATTTTGTAATTTTCCTCACTCACTCCTCGCCTACTGTGTGCCAAAATGTTTCGCTAAAACGTTGGGCAGTGGGCCAAACGCCACGAAGTTTGCGTATGTTGCACGCTTCTGAATCTACACGGATAGGTTGGTATATTTTCTCGTTATATGAAAATGTATAGAAAAAATACTTTTCTTTTCATTATTACCTGGGTCCCTTAGTCCATGGTGACGGATGAGGTAGGTAAAGAGGAAAAAAAATCAATATTTTTGTTCGATGACGAATCGGGCATACAAAAGTCAGTTGTCCATTTTGAGAGATCAAATTTACTGCCTATTCACACTACAGTGCCAGTCTCGCTCCGGTCACGGTCCAGTTTCGGTCCGATCAAAAAGATTCGTCGCGAGAATGTTCCAAATTTTGACTGTGAGCTGACCGTTACCGTACCTTGACTAGAACGTCTAGTGTGTACACTCGCGTTTACTTGCCTTCAACAATCATTTGATCGGACCGTTACCGGACCGTGACTGGCACTATAGTGTGAATCAGGCTTTAGGAACACTCTATTGACCCATTAGTAAAAGCCCTGCCAAGAAAAAGGGTCCAGTCCAAAGTTCTTACTAGTTATCTGCCGTCAGATGAAACCAAAATTTGCCAAATCAGCAGGGACTTCTTTCTGCTAAGTATGGTGGAATCTAAAACGTGCCAAATGTGCTTGTAAAGTCTACCATCATTTTCAGGCATTGGGCATCAAACTTGACGAGTTTCACGAAGCAACGAACGAGAGACCCGAGTTTTCTGCCTCTCAACAACGTGTTAAATTTACTCGAAATTTAACATTAGGAATTCTAATAAAATGTACATACAAGATTTCACTAGTGCTTCTAATTATCCAGATCCAATTTTGGTTTAACTAACTCAGAGGAAATAGAACTAGACAGTATCTTATCTTGTAACCTGGAAATTTAAAGGTGGTATAAGTAGTTGGTAAAAACCAAAATAGCATCCCTAAAATATGAAGAAGATCAAGATTATAGAGCTGTTCTAACTCCAAATTATTCTTGTATAATAAATGTTCATGGGCTCTAAAATGTCATGTATGTAATAACCAATCCAAAAAAAGGCTTTGATCCAAGATCAACTGTCTTCCTACAAGAGAACTTGTCCCAAATATCTCAGTTTTATGATTAGATGTACGGCCTCCGACTAACCGACTATTTTATTTTCATTCTAACCTCCTAAACGAAAGGTGAGTAAGTGTCATTAGTAAGAAAAATAGAGAAAGTAGAACGTTTGCCCCTTTTTGCTCGTCGCATTTCTCACACGCGAAACGAGTTTAAGTAGAGTTATCACTCGTCATGACCTATCAATGTTATCAGTGTTTATCATTACCTACTTCGTGCTAGGTCGTGAATTGTCGGCGGTTTTCGGTTTCCTTTCGGCCTTTCTTGTTCCCCCTCTGGTGTCGAAAGGAAAAACTATTGATAAAGAAAAGTAAGTTTTCTATAGGATTTTTTTCGATTACTTTTATTCTCTCCTTTATTTATTAATTTACCTATTTGCTTTTTTTATATATAAATTTATGCTTGTTTTTCCTCAAAATGCGGAACCGTAGTCACTTTGGTACTTCAATCACAGCAAGTCTTACCAATTCAACTTATACAGTCTGATGTAGACTTAGTACGTGTTGACGAAAAAGAAAGAAGAAAACTAGGTAAATAGGAGAAAACTAGGTAAATAGGAAAAAGAAAACTAGGTAAATAGGAGGGCGTGGGTTCAATCGCAGACGAGGTATGGAAATTTATCCTCAACTAGCCGAAATCCGTCGCTTCGCTCTGCTAGTAAATCCTTAAGGCATGGCCGTTTATGTCACTCATCCATTCAGTGGTCTTGCTCGGCGTAGCTTAACAAAAACGAACCGGAAAATAGCCTATAACGTTCACCGGGAGTGCAAGCAATAAGTTGACAAAGTTTCATAGCAATCGGATGAGCGGTTTGGCCAGCCATAAAGTTCGAACAAACAAACACACACAGTCACACACAAACAAATATTCATTTTTATATAATTTGAGAATTTGACAACCGTAATAGTAGTAGCCTACTGCTGGATTAAAAGTACTTCAGTCCTTTGCGAGCAGTATAAATAAGCACTATTATTAACCATTTGAAATGCGTAGCGTCCCGTGGCAGTCAACGTGGTTGTGCTGTCACGCCAAAAGAGAAATACTGAAAGGAAAATTAATACAACTCACGTCTTTGAACCTTATCAGTCTTAGGGTGTGTCCACACATAGTCGACCGGCCGTCGACACGTCCACACTGCCTCGACAACATAGATTCACCCGGTCGATCGCTATCGATTGATGGCCGGTCGACTATGTTTGGACGCACCTCGAAGAAATGATTCTAGAAGTTCTAGTGCATCCACGACTTTCATTAGCTCGAAAGCGACACTTGAACATCCAAACCTATGAATATAATACAAGCTTCTCATACTGGAGGCGACCTAGTCGCGCGATTAGGCCTGTAGGTATCATTTTCATAGGTTTCAATTTTCAGGTTCGATTCCCGCCCGGGGCGGATTTCATCCTGAACGAATAATGTCCGTTCTCGGAACGGCTGGCTTTCTCCTATCCTGTCTTCCTGCTCTCTTCGATTTCGGGACGATAAGACCTTAGCAGTTACAGTTCCCTCTATCAAACCTTTTTTAAATAATAATAATAATTTTCAGGTCTCAAGCAGACTTACAGATCCGCTCTACTAAAGTGTGCGAGAGGCCCTAAGGCAAATGGCCATTAAGATTTTTAAAGTAAATAAATGCTATACATAAAATCTCTCTTGAATGGTTGCCTTTGTTTTACCTTTTACATTCTGGAATCCATAAGTCTCTGCTGAGATTAATTCAGTAAGTGCCTAATTGATTTTTGTCATACAGGCAAACCTGACTTATTGGGAACTCATGTGACACTCAACCCAGACAAAATAAATTTAATTCCTATATAAAAAAAAAGCTTCCTGTTAGAAAATATAAACTTGAACCCAAGTTGAAACTCGAATTGACACTCGCCTGGTAATCAGGAGGACGTTTATTCAATCCCGGCCGAAGTATAAAATTTTACCCTCAACGTGGTAGAGAATTTGACCGCAATAGACTGGAGCAAAAAAAAATTTAGTCTTATTTTGCAGTTTAAATAAGCACTAATGTGGTGTCGGCCTTTACACAACCATGTTTGACTGTATAAGTTTGTTTTCGGGGAGGTGATGTTTGTGTTTACCGATGGCACGTCAAGTCAGTCGTTTTTTGTGTCTTCTGCGTTGAATTACTCGACTGTTACGTAAGGCTGTCAGTTTTTAGTTTGATTTCAAAGGACTGTATAGAAAAGTGATGGAAATTGGAGTTGTGTAGTGTATAGAGAAATGCGGAAATGTTCAGTTTAGTTTAAAGACGAGGTGAGTGGACTACGGAAATAGTATTATTTGTGTTGGAATAGGCCTTTGTATGTGTGTTGAACATCCTCTTCAGTTTGTGCCCCCCAAAATCAGAGGGCTGTACCCGCCCACGGCATTAAAGCCTTGGTGGTCTGTACAAAAACGTGTTCTTTAGTTTTAATTTAGCTACATATGTACGATTTCCACAATCTGAGGTTAAATTTTAAATTTTGGTAATTCATAAGGCCTAGTTAGTTTGGAGGGTAACGCGTCTGCCTTGCGAGCGCTAAGGTCGCGGGATCAATTCCCACCCGGGTGCCGATTTTATCCCAAATAGATAAGGTTCGTTTCGGAACGACTGGCTTTTCTCCCATCCTGTCTTCCTTCTTGTTCTTTCCGAGAACGAACTTTATCCGTTTAGGAATAGTTCGCTCCGGGCGGTAATCCAACCTGCGACGTGGCGCTTACAAGTCAGGCGCGCTACTTTCCAAGCGATCTAAGCTGGCATTTTACACGTTTAATTAACAGGATTATTTTATTTTACTTGTGTTTACAGGCACTAACATCGGAACATCAGACAGATACTTCCAGTGTAATATGATTACTGCTAGACACCATTTGTAAGCCTATAGTTTTGCCTCGGTGGTGTAGTGGTCAAGGTGCTCGCCTGGTAAGCAGAAGGACGCGGGTTCAATCCCAGACGAGGTAAGGAATTTTGTCCTCAATATAATTTGAGAATTTGGCCCAAATTGATAGTATTAAGCAGGAACCATCCACAAGGGGATTTGCCTTATTTATGGTTCTGCTTAATACTGTCAAAATTTATGTGAAAACGCTTCAGTCCTATTCGAGCTGTATTAAATATTATGACGCCTGTTGTTTTCAGTTGCAAAGGAATTGGTTATTAGGCCACATTCCTCGTTCTTCTTAAATATTGAATAAGAAGAACGATATTTATTATTTATAAATGAAACGAAGCAAATTCGAAGTTTCAACTCAGTTATTTAGTTAATCTCTTTGTTATATGATAATTCTTGATCGGTTTGGTAATCAGTAATCTGACAGGGGACCTACTGTTATGGAACTCTTTACTGAAATAATGGATTTCTTTATGCTACGTGTACTTTGACTTATGAAGCACACCTATATCTAATGTCGTACTTCCAACAGCCTTCTGTGACATGATAACACAAGGAATTCGCATTTATTAATAAATCTCTTAACGCATCATCGTTAGTAGAGCTAAAATCCCTGTGTGGCTGCCGTTCAGTCGCTTAAATATTACTGTAACTGCTAAGTTCTTATCGCCCCGAAGTCAGGTCATAAAATGTATTAGGCGGGGAACGACGGCCGAAAGCGAAGAGAGAAGACAGGATGAGAGAAAGCCAGTCATTCCGAGAGCGCACCTTATCTGTTGAGGATAAAATCCGCCCCTGGGCGGAAATCGAATCCGCAACCTAGCGCTACCCTATATGCTAGTCAGCTCTAGGTCGCGAGTTCCATTCCCACCCGGGGCGGATTTTATTTTAAACCGATGGGGTTTGTTCTCGGAACGGCTGGCTTTCTTCGGTCCATCTCTAACTTCTCTTCGATTTCGGGACGATAAGACCCCAACAGTTACAGGTTACAGTTCTCGTTCTATAAAACCTTTCCTATCCTGTCCTGCTCTTTTTGATTCCAGGACGATAAGATCTCCGTTTTAACAGTTCCTTCTATCAAATATCTTAAAAATAAAATAAATAACAATAAAAGTTCAATTGAATTGAATTGAAAAATAATTGCTTTCCTTCTAACTGACTTAAATCTCGTCTGTTTTAGCCCCTTCGAATCACGCGGACACACGGGCCGATTTAACCCCTTCAGTCCGAACAAGACAGGATCACAATGTTCAACTATTTCAAGCAGCGCGGCCGCCTCAAGGAGATCGCAATATTCGGGCTGTGTGTCACCGGCTTGAGTGGAGTTACGTATGGATCGCTCAATAAGCAGCGTCAACGGTCTGTCATAACGCACCTGGGCGGAATCAAACGATTTATAAGGTGAGAAAGTGATTTATAGCCGGAACCATAATGTGAGTTAGAATTCTGTTTATAGCATTTTGCGAGCCCGTTCCCACTTATGTCGTTCGGAAAGAAATCGTGTCGCGTGTAGTGGGAACACTCTCATTTAAATTACATTGTCTACACGTCTACAGTCTTATGGACATTTTGTGTCGTTCGGGGAAAAAGATCGTGTGAAACTCACAACAATTTGGAACGGGGTCTCAAGGTAGAAACACACTACTATCACGTCACGTGAGCTCATGAGGAGTTCAGAATGGTGTGGTTCAAAGTTCTTCCATAGCATAGTATATACAGTAGAAACTCGATTATATTAACTTATTTCAACCCCAAAGTCAGTTCAAAATAGGGTCTTTATTAACCATTTTGTTCTTTTGTATCTAAATTTTGCCCCTTTTTTTCATTGTTTTATACGGAATTTCAATTATTTCAACTACCCTCGGTTCCAATTAGTTGAAATAATCGAGGTTCTACTGTAGGTGATTTCGTTCAAGATGGCCACACTGCCCTCACGTCACGTGAACTCAATTGATAGTAGGTTTCTACTTTACTCACCAGTGTTGTCATTTCTCCCAGCGCAGGTCCTCGTACACTGTTGCCGTCATCTCGTTCGACTACTGGTGGTCATTGCGTGACATAGACGAAGATTCAGAGTACTATCCCAGCATACTAGCGAGTGTACATCAGCGCAGCGCTAACAGAATACTGTCCATGTGTCTAACTAATGGAGGCCTCTATATCAAGCTGGGCCAGGGAATGGTTTCATTGGACCATGTGCTGCCCAGACAATATCCTCACACGCTCAGGGTAAGTTTAATTATTTTAAAAAATAAAAAGTTTCGGAGTGGTCACTGCCCTCGCCTTGCACGCGGTAGACCCAGGTTCGATTCCCGGCGGGGTCAAAAAAATTGTATCATCTAAATGATTGATTCCGTGACTGGCTGTTGCGGGGCCCACTTAGCCTCCTCGTGAGGAAAATGAGTAGCTATTTAATATAAATGCGCATAGCGACCGGTGACAGCATGATAGGTAAATATTAAGCGCTGGATTATTGAGATATTTGGAAAATCCTAGTATGCCGCAGTGAGCATCAAAGTTGTGATATGATAACACAAAGAAAACGGCATTATTATTCTTTTGGTTTCAGGCGCTCCAAGACAAATGTCTACTGAGAGAGAAAGGAGAAGTGGATCAGTTATTCCTGGAGGACTTTGGTTGTACCCATTCTCAACTGTTCCGGAGTTTCGACGAAAATCCCATAGCTGCCGCTAGTCTCGCACAGGTATGTTAACCACGCCTCTTGCCTTGTAAGCGCTAGGTTGTAGGTTCGATTCCCACCCGGTTCGATTTGGTGAGTTTAATTATTTAAAAAAATAAAAAGTTACGGAGTGGTCACTGCCCTCGCCTTGCACGCGGTAGACCCAGGTTCGATTCCCGGCGGGGTCAAAAAAATTTTATCATCTAAATGATTGATTCCGTGACTGGCTGTTGCGGGGCCCACTTAGCCTCCTCGTGAGGAAAATGAGTAGCTATTTAATATAAATGCGCATAGCGACCGGTGACAGCATGATAGGTAAATATTAAGCGCTGGATTATTGAGATCTAATGTGGTGTCGGCCTTTACACAACCATGTTTGACTGTATAAGTTTGTTTTCGGGGAGGTGATGTTTGTGTTTACCGATGGCACGTCAAGTCAGTCGTTTTTTGTGTCTTCTGCGTTGAATTACTCGACTGTTACGTAAGGCTGTCAGTTTTTAGTTTGATTTCAAAGGACTGTATAGAAAAGTGATGGAAATTGGAGTTGTGTAGTGTATAGAGGAATGCGGAAATGTTCAGTTTAGTTTAAAGAAAAGTGATGGAAATTGGAGTTGTGTAGTGTATAGAGAAATGCGGAAATGTTCAGTTTAGTTTAAAGACGAGGTGAGTGGACTACGGAAATAGTATTATTTGTGTTGGAATAGGCCTTTGTATGTGTGTTGAACATCCTCTTCAGTTTGTGCCCCCCAAAACCAGAGGGCTGTATTTTGTGTTGGAATAGGCCTTTGTATGTGTGTTGAACATCCTCTTCAGTTTGTGCCCCCCAAAACCAGAGGGCTGTATCCGCCCACGGCATTCAAGCCTTGGTGGTCTGTACAAAAACGTGTTCTTTAGTTTTAATTTAGCTACATATGTACGATTTCCACAATCTGAGGTTAAATTTTAAATTTTGGTAATTCATAAGGCCTAGTTAGTTTGGAGGGTAACGCGTCTGCCTTGCGAGCGCTAAGGTCGCGGGATCAATTCCCACCCGAGTGCCGATTTTATCCCAAATAGATAAGGTTCGTTTCGGAACGACTGGCTTTTTTCCCATCCTGTCTTCCTTCTTGTTCTCTCCGAGAACGAACCTTATCCGTTTAGAAATAGTTCGCTCCGGGCAGTAATCGAACCCGCGACCTGGCGCTTACAAGTCAGGCGCGCTACCTTCCAAGCGATCTAAGCTGGCATTTTACTCGTTTAATTAACAGGATTATTTTATTTTACTTGTGTTTACAGGCACTAACATCAGAACATCAGACAGATACTTCCAGTGTAATATGATTACTGCTATACACCATTAGTAAGCCTATAGTTTGCCTCGGTGTTGTAGTGGTCAAGGTGCTCGCCTGTTAAGCAGAAGGACGCGGGTTCAATCCCAGCCGAGGTATTAATTTTGTTGATTTGTTGTTTAGTTGCTATTATTATTTCAGACTCGGGAAGGGGTGATTGAACCCTGGTATTGTTTACTTGTAAGTATAGAACACGAGAGAGATTGAACAAGCAGAGTTCAAGTCCAACTACTAAACCAGGGTATATATGTACGCTTTTCCCAGAATGAAATTCCACGACATTTCCAGAAAATTTCCATGAGTTTTCCAGAAAATTAGGGGGTCATTTGGTTTTGGTTACAATTTTTTTCGAGTGGATGCCCTTCTTCGCCTTCGCACTCAATCTTTGTTGTTCCTTTAGCAAGGGAATCTTCCCTAAAGATTTGGTGAAGATTCCCTAGATTAACAAGATTTATTATTATTAACAGTGTCCTAGCTTGAGCTATTATCATTCAACACTCGTGTGCCAAGACCCTCAATTATCTTCGCTGTATACAACACAACGTAGGTAAGTAGGTATCCAATCATCACAATCATTCCTATCTCATGTTTTCGGGCAATGTTGCAAGATTGACCTAGGTCGGGACTAGCTCTGGCACGAGGCATCCAATTATGACGTTAGAGGTAATGGGGCCAAAGAGAGGGGGGGGAGAGAGGTTCCGTTTTGGCAACACTGTAACAATATCTCTGCTAGTCTCTACAACATTGTATGAGCTAAATTTTTTACTTTTTTATCGAGCGATTCAAGAAGACTGAGTTGTCGTTTTTATCGAATGAACACAATATTCGGGGCCTTAATGGTAAAGCTGTCTCAGTGTTGAAGTGGTCAAGATGCTCGCCTGGTAAACAGAAGGGCGTGGGTTAAATCCCTGCCTCGGTGGCGTAGTGGTCAAGAGTAGTTTTACAAAGGCTCATTTCTGAGGTGAGTTCACCTGACACTATTTAACATGCACAATTTTATCATGATAAGAAGAAAGAAAATGTCTCTGGTTTAATACTTGAGAATTTTTCTTCTTAAAATTGTGACACAATACTCCGTTTTCATAGACTATTTAACTGCCTATGCCTCAGATACAAATACAAGAGACTTTAATTTCTTTTCTTCTTTTACTCAATTAAGGACAAGAATATCAATGATATCAGTACAACCCACACGCGATCACACCCTGTATACAAAAACGTAAACACAAAGGACATTGAAAACCGCATCACTCGGTATATACACCAGGCTAATCCTCAACACACAGCTGACTTCCTCTATTGCAACACACAAGTGAAGGGGAGGGGGGTCGTTATAGGTACATCGCTGGTCTTCTCTTTAGGTTCCAACTCAAGGTGAAACGTACTCACCCAGAAACCAAAAAGCCAACACTTCAGTGGCGTAGGGTGAGAATTTCAAAAGAGAAAACGGGGAGGAAAAACAAGCTCAATCGAGTGACTGGGTTCCGAAACTCAGGAATGTGTCGACCCCAGAAACCAAAAAGCCAACACTTCAGTGGCGTAGGGTGAGAATTTCAAAAGAGAAAACGGGGAGGAAAAACAAGCTCAATCGAGTGGCTGGGTTCCGAAACTCAGGAAGGTGTCGACAGTAGCCGACACTGACGCTCCGACAGTCGGAACTTGTGTGGAGGAAAAAGCTTGAGATCTAACCCTCACTCACTCCTCGCCTACTGTGTGCCAAAATGTTTCGCTAAAACGTTGGGCAGTGGGCCAAACGCCACGAAGTTTGCGTATGTTGTACGCTTCTGAATCTACACGGATAGGTTGGTATAATTTGTTATATGAAAATGTATAGAAAAAATACTTTTATTTTCATTATTACCTGGGTCCCTTAGTCCATGGTGACGGATGAGGTAGGTAAAGAGGAAAAAAATCAATATTTTTGTTCGATGACGAATCGGGCATACAAAAGTCAGCTGTCCATTTTGAGAGATCAAATTTAGGAACACTCTATTGACCCGTTAGTAAAAGCCCTGCCAAGAAAAAGGGTCCAGTCCAAAGTTCTTACTAGTTATCTGATGCCGTCAGATGAAACCAAAATTTGCCAAATCAGCAGGGACTTCTTTCTGCTAAGTCTGGTGGAATCTAAAACGTGCCAAATGTGCTTGTAAAGTCTACCATCATTTTCAGGCATTGGGCATCAAACTTCACGAGTTTCACGAAGCAACGAACGAGAGACCCGATCACGAGTTTCACGAAGCAACGAACGAGAGACCCGATCACGAGTTTCACGAAGCAACGAACGAGAGACCCGATCACGAGTTTCACGAAGCAACGAACGAGAGACCCGATCACGAGTTTCACGAAGCAACGAACGAGAGACCCGAGTTTTCTGCCTCTCAACAACGTGTTAAATTTACTCCAATGACGACCTCTGAAACTATTTTCATTTGTTTACATCAGTTATCAGTTTACCATGGATCCTCCTGGTGATGATTTGCTTTTGCTGTCTTTGCTCAAGCTCACTGAAAACTGAGACCTGAGAACTAATGAAACCGCCATACACTGTGCATTCTGACTTCATGTCATGAGTCATGACAGAACTTATCGAATTTTCATCATGTCTCAGGTCGCCTGACAAACTAGTTTTTACTGCCACACACTTCATTCCAGACATGACAAGTCGGACCTGACAGGTCAAAACAGACAGGCGACCTGATAGTGTATGGCCGGCCTTAGAAAATGTGAGAGACCACGGTCTAAAGCTTTGCCCGTCACACAGGTTCTGACGGTCCGAGTATGACTGGCTGGTTTAATATGACATTCCAAACACCCTAAATCGGGGCAACCATCTTGTAAACGAAAGTACCCTACCTTATTCACGCTACTGTCAGACAGTCTGAGAATCTCTTGGAGGGTTTCAGCAGTCTTTATATATAAGTTCTGTGGGTCAACATCAGAAAGGAAGGTAAGCTGTGTTTCTCCAGCTTTCATGGAGGGATACGCCACTACAAATACATATCCTACATAAAAGAGCGTTAGATTTTCATTTTTAGTTTCCCCTTCAAGAGAATCAAGAAGGAAATGATATTTCTCAAATTCAGGCCGTATGGAATTCATCGCGGAGTAATGTCGGCGTTATAAAAAAAAAAAAAAAAAAAACTTATACGTTACCTTTTCAAACGGAGAGCCTGCACTCTTCAACCGGAGACAGCGTTGAGGTTCCAACCGATTCTTACGTTGAGGTTGCAACCGCATCTTACGTTGACGTTTCAATCGTAGCTTGCGCTGAACTTTTGTAGTCACAGGGCAGAGGTTCAGGTACACACAGTACAGGTACATAGGACTGAGGTCACGTGGTTATGTGGCCGCTACTGGCTACACTACGGAGCTGCAAAGTGCGGCAGAGTTGAACTGCGGCGGAATATACCAGTAGAAGCCGCAGTTGAGATTTGCTGTGACACCTTGAATGGGAAAATTGAAAACAGAAGGTGAGGGTTTTATTTATTTATAAAGTTTCCATTTATTTTTATTATTCTCAGATTAGAAATGGGCATTTCAGGTCGAATATCCATCTCAATTTATTCATGCACAGAGTTAACGGTAGTGTATTAAATATGTAGAGGCTTTTTATATCCAAACAGGGTAGCTATTCAAAACTTTATTTACACATTTACAGAGTAGGTACCTTGTTTATATAATCATTTATTTTTCGATAACACATTTTGATTATCTTGTTTACTTTCTACTTCAACTTTTTTTTTAAATTTGGGTGGTTTTGTAGTGGAGTATTATTGGTTGGTACTACATAGGTTATAACGAGTAGCTTGATATTATGTTCTTTTTTTTTACAATGATGTCTGAAGAATAAACAACATTTAACCTTTCAACCCCAAAGTCAGTTCAAAATAGGGTATTTATCAACCATTTTGTTCTTTTGTATCTAAATTTTGCCCCTTTTTACTTTCCTTACCCTATAGGAAGGAAAGTAATGTAATCGGGTCAAAATTTCGATGGTCAGTTTTTAGTGCCAAAACAAGTTTTGAGGTCCCCAGAGCCTAAATCCAAAGTTTCAGCCATTGGTCCGTGTGTGTGTGTCTGTTTTTCATTATTTTATACGGAATTACAATTATTTCAACTACCCTCGGTTCCAATTAGTTGAAATAATCGAGGTTCTACTGTAGGTGATTTCGTTCAAGATAGCCACACTGCCCTCACGTCACGTGAGCTCAAGTGATAGTAGGTTTCTATCTTTACTCACCAGTGTTGTCATTTCTCCCAGCGCAGGTCCTCGTACACTGTTGCCGTCATCTCGTTCGACTACTGGTGGTCATTGCGTGACATAGACGAAGATTCAGAGTACTATCCCAGCATACTAGCGAGTGTACATCAGCGCAGCGCTAACAGAATACTGTCCATGTGTCTAACTAATGGAGGACTCTATATTAAGCTGGGCCAGGGAATGGTTTCATTGGACCATGTGCTGCCCAGACAATATCCTCACACGCTCAGGGTAAGTTTAATTATTTTAAAAAATAAAAAGTTTCGGAGTGGTCACTGCCCTCGCCTTGCACGCGGTAGACCCAGGTTCGATTCCCGGCGGGGTCAAAAAAATTGTATCATCTAAATGATTGATTCCGTGACTGGCTGTTGCGGGGCCCACTTAGCCTCCTCGTGAGGAAAATGAGTAGCTATTTAATATAAATGCGCATAGCGACCGGTGACAGCATGATAGGTAAATATTAAGCGCTGGATTATTGAGATATTTGGAAAATCCTAGTATGCCGCAGTGAGCATCAAAGTTGTGATATGATAACACAAAGAAAACGGCATTATTATTCTTTTGGTTTCAGGCGCTCCAAGACAAATGTCTACTGAGAGAGAAAGGAGAAGTGGATCAGTTATTCCTGGAGGACTTTGGTTGTACCCATTCTCAACTGTTCCGGAGTTTCGACGAAAATCCCATAGCTGCCGCTAGTCTCGCACAGGTATGTTAACCACGCCTCTTGCCTTGTAAGCGCTAGGTTGTAGGTTCGATTCCCACCCGGTTCGATTTCGTTACACACTAGCTTTGAAGTGGCTCCAGGTTTTTTTTTTTTTCTTTTTCAAGAGCTTTCTTTTTCTATCAAACAAAGTTAACTGTAACTGCAGAATATAGAAGTAAGCCAGCCGTTCCGAGAACGAACATTATTCGTTTAGGATAAAATGCGGCCCGTGCGGGAATCGAACATGCAACCTAGTACATTGAACCAAGCCCAACACATAATAGAACAAAAAAAGCATGCTTTTGATTCAAGGTCATTATTATATTAACAATAATAAAAATTATTATTAGTTAAATTTTATTAAAGTTTTTGTAACCCTTTCAGCTAAGCTTTATGGGTTTGTTGTCTTTTACGTCACATCATGACGGGTTTTCTCGAACTTATGTTGCCCGTTTCTTCATTTCCCAGGTGTTCAGAGCTAAATGATTGATTCCGTGACTGGCTGTTGCGGGGTCTACTCAACCTCGTGAGGAAAATGAGTAGCTATTTAATATAAATGCGCATAGCGACCGGTGACAGCATGATAGGTAAATATTAAGCGCTGGATTATTGAGATATTTGGAAAATCCTAGTATGCCGCAGTGAGCATCAAAGTTGTGATATGATAACACAAAGAAAACGGCATTATTATTCTTTTGGTTTCAGGCGCTCCAAGACAAATGTCTACTGAGAGAGAAAGGAGAAGTGGATCAGTTATTCCTGGAGGACTTTGGTTGTACCCATTCTCAACTGTTCCGGAGTTTCGACGAAAATCCCATAGCTGCCGCTAGTCTCGCACAGGTATGTTAACCACGCCTCTTGCCTTGTAAGCGCTAGGTTGTAGGTTCGATTCCCACCCGGTTCGATTTCGTTACACACTAGCTTTGAAGTGGCTCGAGTTTTTCTTTTCTTTCTTTTTCAAGAGCTTTCTTTTTCTATCAAACAAAGTTAACTGTAACTGCAGAATATAGAAGTAAGCCAGCCGTTCCGAGAACGAACATTATTCGTTTAGGATAAAATGCGGCCCGTGCGGGAATCGAACATGCAACCTAGTACATTGAACCAAGCCCAACACATAATAGAACAAAAAAAGCATGCTTTTGATTCAAGGTCATTATTATATTAACAATAATAAAAATTATTATTAGTTAAATTTTATTAAAGTTTTTGTAACCCTTTCAGCTAAGCCATATGGGTTTGTTGTCTTTTACGTCACATCATGACGGGTTTTCTCAATCTTATGTTGCCCGTTTCTTCATTTTCCAGGTGTTCAGAGCTGTTACGAAGGAGGGAGTCGAAGTGGCTGTCAAAGTTCAGTACATAGATCTGAGAGAGAGATTTGTAGGTGATATTGCCACTGTGCAAACTTTGCTTCGGATTGCGGGCTTCCTGTATCCCAAATTTGATTTCCAGTGGGTCATTAACGTAAGTATGGATTTGGTTTACAATTAATATTCAAAATTGATAGTGAATCATAGGTATTTAACAGAAGAAAATGATAAAAAAAAAGAGGTTTGATAGAGGGCTAATGTCTTATGGTCCCAAAAGTGAAGAGAGAAGGAAGACAGATTAGGAGAAAGCCAGCCGTTCAAAGAACGACCATCATCCCATCAGGATAAAATTCGGCCCGGGCGGGAATCGAACCCGCGGCCTAGCGATTACACGGCAAACGCTCTACCAACCAAGCTATTTTATTATCTTATATTATATAAACCTTTATTTTTATTGTTTATAATTTTGTTTACAATTAGGCTGGCAAAATAATAATAATCTTGAACCTCCGTCCTTTTTTTCGTTTATCCAGGAGCTTAAAGTGCCTTTGGAGCAAGAACTGGACTTCCTAAATGAAGGCAGAAACGCGGAACGTTGTTCAAAAGACTTGGCCCACCTACCCTATGTGTACATACCTCGAATACTGTGGGACAAAAGTAGCACGGTAAGTCATTAACATTTGGTACACTCACCCTATTCTGTTGGAGCCTTTTTCTGAAGAGTAATGAGAGTAATTACGTATACTAACGAAATGTTTACCCTTTGACAGTAGGGCGTTCGAGCCAAACTTATTTTCCTTTGTCTAGCTCGGGGACGTTACACAGAGAGTAGACTAGCGTCTAGCCGTCGGACTATAAACAGGGAGAATAACAGCTAATCCTAACCAGCCTGTCTAATAGTTTCAAAGATTTCTGTCTGCTTGAAAAGAACAAACCCAAGTCCTCGCGATGCGATGGTTGACTGCGGTTCAGGACGAGCCAATGAAACATGGCTATAGAGACCATCGGCCTGGTGTATGGCTGATAAAAGATATATTTTCTCTATTTTGCCATCACCTTTCGGCTATAGCTAAAGCCGCTACAACAACTTATATTGCGGAACGTTGTTCAAAAGACTTGGCCCACCTACCCTATGTGTACATACCTCGAATACTGTGGGACAAAAGTAGCACGGTAAGTCATTTGGTACACACACCCTATTCTGTGGGACAGTTTTCGATTCCCGGCGGGGTCGAAGTTTTTTTGGCTCTGTGCTTGGAGTTCGGGGTACACTCAGCCTCGTGAGAACATTTGAGTAGCTACTTTAATCGAGTAGCGACCAGTGGCGGTATTACCAGTGTAAAAAGATTATTGAAATATGGACATTGTTTGCAAAGGAGGCACTCAGTAGTGCTGTGATATCCACTAAAGTTGTGATAAATCTCTGCTTTTAAATTTTAAACAATAACAATCACTTTTTCCTTTTCATTATTTGATTTGATTTTGAAGAGTAATTTTATTAGTAATTTTTACCCTTTGTCAATAGGGCGTTTGAGTCAAACTAATATTCTATCCTAATTTCTTACAGCGTGTGCTCACCACGGAATTCATAGACGGAGTCAAGATCTCGGACAAGGAAGGTCTGCTGGAGAAAGGCTTCAGTTTAGCCGATGTAGATAGGAAACTGTTCACAGCGTTTGCCGAGCAGATATTCCAGACTGGCTTCGTTCACGCTGATCCTCATTCGGGCAATGGTAAGTTAGAGAATATCAACCTCAGGTTAGTTGTTCGCGTCCAAGTTAAAGGGGACTCCACATTACACGGTTGTCTAGCTAGGGGATGCTAAACAGACAGTAGACTAGCGTCTAGCTGTGGGACTAAACAGGGAGAAAACACAGCTAACCTTAACCAGCCTAGCTAGCTGGCAGCTTTTCAAGGGGTTCTCTCCACTTGTAAAGAATAAGGACAATTCCGGACAGTTTTCGATTCCCGGCGGGGTCGAAGTTTTTTTGGCTCTGTGCTTGGAGTTCGGGGTACACTCAGCCTCGTGAGAACATTTGAATAGCTACTTTAATCGAGTAGCGACCAGTGGTGGTATTACCAGTGTAAAAAGATTATTGAAATATGGAAATTGATTGCAAAGAAGGCACTTAGTAGTGCTGTGATATCCACTAAAGTTGTGATAAATCTCTGCTTTTAAACTTTAAACAATAACAATCACTTTTTCCTTTTCATTATTTGATTTGATTTTGAAGAGTAATTTTATTAGTAATTTTTACCCTTTGTCAATAGGGCGTTTGAGTCAAACTAATATTCTATCTTAATTTCTTACAGCGTGTGCTCACCACGGAGTTCATAGACGGAGTTAAGATCTCGGACAAGGAAGGTCTGCTGGAGAAAGGCTTCAGTCTAGCCGATGTAGACAGGAAACTGTTCACAGCGTTTGCCGAGCAGATATTCCAGACTGGCTTCGTTCATGCTGATCCTCATTCGGGCAATGGTAAGTGTCACCAGAGCTACCCGTAGAAAGGTTTCTGTAGAAAGGTTTCAATTGGGTCATTATTATATTAACAATAATAAAAATTATTATTAGTTAAATTTTATTAAAGTTTTTGTAACCCTTTCAGCTAAGCTTTATGGGTTTGTTGTCTTTTACGTCACATCATGACGGGTTTTCTCGAACTTATGTTGCCCGTTTCTTCATTTCCCAGGTGTTCAGAGCTGTTACGAAATCATCTGGCTATATCGGAGTGCATTCACACTTACGAAGGCTATATGTATATTGGGGTGCACTCTCAGCCTTACGAAGAAAAAATTGGATCGATTGCAATACTTTCATTACTAGTATAGCTCACTATACTGTAGTAATAGAAAGTAAAAAACCGGCACCACCGAAGCATTAATTCAGAATAGCTTCATGAGATTATTTTGCAAATATTGTGATGTGATCGCATCGGTACTTAAAATACACTATTTTTATCAATAGTCTGATAGTCAATTCCCATCATTTGATACCAACCAACCATATATTTTTATCCAAGGGTTTTCGTCTTCAAAATTACCTCACAACTTTTGCGAAGAGCGAAATGTAAAGTGCCATGTTCTGTATGCCAGGAATTGATTCACGTTCGGTTTACTCCACTGG
Organism: Diaphorina citri; assembly: GCF_000475195.1. Taxonomy (NCBI): domain Eukaryota; kingdom Metazoa; phylum Arthropoda; class Insecta; order Hemiptera; family Psyllidae; genus Diaphorina; species Diaphorina citri. Next base: position 137,925 of record NW_007378066.1, on the reverse strand, counting down.
AATTTAACTCGAGGCGCTTCCTTGTGATCGTTCTGCAGGAATTCAGCTAGAAGTTCGCGACAGGGGAAGTCTGGATCCTGTAGAGCCTTCGCTCTAATTTGAAGCTCACATTTCAATTCCCTGTTGAACAGAGGAAAGAGCATAGAATATACGCTTGTTTATCCTGCCAGAATGAGACTGTAAAGTCCCTAAAATGGATCTAATCCTAGATGTCAACACTTGGCTTTACCCTGTAGACTTGGGAGATAAGTTCCGTCTAGTTCTAGCAACAACTTTAAGAGAGGATGGCTACCCCGATTCCGGTGAATGGAATCCTCTCGAAGAATCCCCTAGAATGAGTAGTTTCGAATATGTTATGTTTGGGAAAATCTATAGGATAGATGGCTCAGGATAAAATCCGCCCCGGGCGGGAATCGAACCCGCGGCCTAGCGCTTACAAGGCAGACGCACTACCAACTAAGCTAACTAGGCTAAAAACACCTACTTCAATATTGAATTTTCAAACTCCCGCTCTTGAAATGTAAACGGTTCTTTTTTCAAAACACCTCATTTCTCTTTGGTATGCGCATTGCAGATTGCAGAACTTCCATTTTTTTCTGTTTATCGATTTTTTATAAAATTTTGAGGTTATATTTTCATTTTTTATTGGAAAATAATCAAGAGAAACACTGAAAAAGCAGCTAGAAAAGTTAAAAATAGTCCAAAATTATCTGTGGATCCGCTTGAAAGAAGAAGTACAATACAATATTTAAATAGGAGAGTACAAATCCATCGGACAGTTGAAACAGAAGTGAACATCCCAACAGGAAAATGGCTGGAGTCCTGTTTGAAGATATTTTCAACGTCAAAGACATAGACCCCAATGGTAAAGCGTTTGATCGTGTGAGTCGTTTGTTTTGTGAGTCTGAATCCTTTAAAATGGATACATTTACTAGATAAATTCTCACTTCGGTCGTTAGTAAGTCCGATGTCTGCTAGTTCATCAAAATCGTCTAATACAGGTTGTTTCTTTACCTTTTTCCGATCCTGTTTGTGTTCTTTGCTCAATATTTTACACGCTGTATTGAACGAGTAGTTCAAAATGTCATCGTCGTCAATTAGATAGACAGATTCGGCTTTATCTTCACCCTTACTAATCTCATCTTCTTTTCTATATTTTTTAGTTTCCTGTAGGACTCTGTTACATTTACTAGATAAATTCTCACTTCGGTCGTTAGTAAGTCCGATGTCTGCTAGTTCATCAAAATCGTCTAATACAGGTTGTTTCTTTTCCTTTTTCTGATCCTGTTTGTGTTCTTTGCTCATTATTTTACACGCTGTATTGAACGAGTAGTTCAAGATGTCATCGTCGTCAATTAGATGGACAGATTCGGCTTTATCTTCACCCTTACTAATCTCATCTTCTTTTCTATATTCTCTAGTTTCCTGTAGGACTCTGTCCAATTTCCTAGCGGTTGCTTTGTCTATTGGGAGACTTTCATTCATAGAGGTATCTCCAACAACGTTATCTACGTTTCTATAATCACTAGTTTTCCATAGGTTGTCTGATTTTCCCGCGATTCTGTTGGAGAGACTTCCATTCATGGAGACATCCCCAATAATATTGGATATATCCAGCACATCTCTTTTCATTCTATGTGTGTCGGTGTCTTCAATAATGATCGAATGCATGTCATGTTTAATGTCAATTGCTTCTTTATCTAAATGTTCAATGTCACTTGCTTCTTTATATCTGTTTGATAGACTATTCATCCTATTTGTGTTTATGGATAAAGAATTCAGTGAGGTATTCAATAGGTTTATCGATTCGTCAATGTCTTCTATGCCATCTGGAGCTGTTTCTGTTGATTTGGTTAGGAAGTATGTTCGAATGTCCACAGCGCCTTTATTTTCCTTTTTAGATTTATCAGTTCTTTTTTTCGTGTTTTCTGTTTTGGGGTTATTCTTTCGTGTTTCCTTCTTGGTTTTCTCAGGTTTGGTTCGATTTTCGTTAGTGCTTTTGTCCTTTTCAATATGTTGACTCTGTTCACTGGGAAAGTCGCCATTATAATCTGTGTTGATTTCATGCAGAATATCAGTGTCTGTGTTCTCGAATGCATGTCATGTTTAATGTCAATTGCTTCTTTATCTAAATGTTCAATGTCACTTGCTTCTTTATATCTGTTTGATAGACTATTGATCCTATTTGTGTTTATGGATAAAGAGTTCAGTGAGGTATTCAATAGGTTTATCGATTCGTCAATGTCTTCTATGCCATTTGGAGCTGTTTCTGTTTGGAAGTATGTTCGAATGTCCACAGCGCCTTTATTTTCCTTTTTAGATTTATCAGCTCTTTTTTTCGTGTTTTCTGTTTTGGGGTTTTTCTTTCGTGTTTCCTTCTTGGTTTTCTCAGGTTTGGTTCGATTTTCGTTAGTGCTTTTGTCCTTTTCAATATGTTGATGACTCTGTTCACTGGGAAAGTCGGCATTATAATCTGTGTTGATTTCATGCAGAATATCAGTGTCTTTGTTAGTTTTAGCTTTGCCGCGTTTGGTTTTGGGTTTCGGAATTTCGTTGGGATCATTTTCTTTGTTCTTCTTGGTGACTGCCTTCTTCTTGCCTGAAATGCAGAAATAAAGAATAAAGTTAAAATAGTCGTGACGTCAAATATAAATATCTACATACATTCTTTGAACTCGTTGATAGTATTTCTCAAATCGATTTATTTCAGGATCTAGAAATCGTAGGTTCACCAGCCTAGTTAGCGTGGAAGGTAGCGCGTCCGCGTTGTAAGCGCTAGGTCACGGGTTCGAATCCCGCCCGGGCCGGATTTTAGCTAAGGGTCGTTCTCGGAATGTCTGACATTCTCCTATCCTGTCTTCCCTTTTCACTTTCGGGACGATAAGACCTAAACAGTTACAGTTCCCCTATCGAACTTTTTTTTTTTTTTCTAAAGCCGATATTGATTTCTCATCAACAAAAAATAAAATAAAATATTTTTGTTTGTAAGAACCTACTGAACTAAACAATACAAAATACACCTTGTAAAACATATCTTGTGAAGTTTTTTTTATTGTGAAAGAGAAAGTTTTCAAGTCATCAAGTCAATATCATCCCTCTACTTAACAAAAGGGTTTTTTTCAATATCTGAGATGTGTGTTTTACACTTTGCAGGTTGTCTGAACATGAGCCAATTATTATGAGGACAATGTGGTTGTGACAAGACTTCAATCTCATCATGTTATGGTACACCTTTCTCTTGAATGTACTTTTCATCAACTGTGCTGTAAGCTTGGACCCCTATGAAACACTTGGGGTTCCCAGGACTGCTTCTCTGCAGGAAATTCGCAAGAACTACAAAAGACTTGTGGTGGAGTGGCATCCAGACAAAAACAATGACCCAACAGCTCAAGAGAAGTTTCTACAGCTGACAGAAGCCTATAATATCCTGTCAGATGCAGAGAGACGCAAGCAGTATGATTTGTTTGGTACAACAGATGGGTTCAGTGGTCAAGACTCGGCCAGTAGGAACTTCCACAATCACATGTATAACCCATTTGATGATGTGTTCTCAGAGGGGTTTAACTTCCCATTTGAAGAGCATGACATATCCTTGTTCCACAAACTCTCCACAACCCACTGGAACTTTGAGAAGAATTATATTCCAAAGAGTTACACGACACCTCACTTGATTCTATTCTATTCTGATTGGTGCTTTGCATGTCTTCAAGTAGAACCTATATTCAAGAAGTTGATGGACGAGCTCTCACCACTAGGTGTAGGTTTCTTCACAGTGCACGTACATAATGAAAACCTTTTTTTTTTTTTTTTTTTTTTTTTTTAGGAAAAAAAATATTCCTTATCATAATGCATAGTTAACATTCTGACTTCTGTTGTAGATGCAATGTACTACAGGGATGGAATCAAAATTAACCTCTTGAATCAGATAAGAACTTTACACAGAGTAAATTCCTTAATATTTTACTTATAGCCAGGTCCACCACCTCAAAGTGGTTGTTAAGCTCTGGAGAATGCTTGGAGACTGTGCCCAAACAGTTTTAACATGAGATAGCAAGCAGTATGATTTGTTTGGTACAACAGATGGGTTCAGTGGTCAAGACTCGGCCAGTAGGAACTTCCACAATCACATGTATAACCCGTTTGATGATGTGTTCTCAGAGGGGTTTAACTTCCCATTTGAAGAGCATGATATATCCTTGTTCCACAAACTCTCCACAACCCACTGGAACTTTGAGAAGAATTATATTCCCAAAAGTTACACGACACCTCACTTGATTCTATTCTATTCTGATTGGTGCTTTGCTTGTCTTCAAGTAGAACCTATATTCAAGAAGTTGATGGACGAGCTCTCACCACTAGGTGTAGGATTCTTCACTGTGCATGTACATAATGAGCAAGGTCTTGCACGTCGCCTTGGTGTAGGCTCTCAACTTCCTCAGATCGCGTTACTAACAGACGGTCGCACCTCGTTCTTCAAAGAACCTTCATTTAGTGTGCAGAAAATGGTTGAGTTTTTCCGATTGAAGTTGCCTTACAAGCTGATCGTACCGTTATCAGCGACTAATGTGGATGCGTTTCTAGACAACTGGAGAGAAGATAACAAGGTACATGCTCTCCTATTCCAGAGAAGTCTACCAGTACGTCTCCGATATCTGATCAATGCATTTAAACATCGTACAACCATTGTGTTTGGTGTAATCGTTTATGACCAGGAAGATAGTAGCTCGGTGTTCCAGAGGTTCAAAGTTCCTGGAGATAAAGATTCTCTTCTCATATTCAAAGAAGACAAGGATCGGCCTAGCGCTAGCATTACAATGAACAGCATCCCAGTACCTACACTACAAGACATAACAGATAACAACCCTTACCTTACATTACCTCGTATATCCTCCCAGTCCATGCTAGATGCTGTATGTCCAGTGAAGAAGTTATGTGTGGTTCTCTTCTCCGAGGATTCACCAGAGCATGATGCCAGCAGACATACACTGAGGAGATTTGCACAGGAAAGTCGCTTTGTTCATAATAATATTGCTTTCATGTATGTGTTCATAGAGAAACAACCCGAGTTTGTAAACGCATTGACCTCGCCTGAAGATTCCTCTGAGATTTCTCTTCATATTGCTGCGATGTGGCGTATGGATTATAAGAAGATCAAGTATGGGTGGCTGCTAGGAGATGCTGTTGATGATTGGAAGGATTATAACACGACCAAGGATAGACTGGATGCAGGACTAAGGAGTCTGGTCAATGATCCTTATAATAATCTTCTGTACGACACAGCACTGAAGGAAATCTCAGATGAGTATATTCAATCACTAGGCGTGCGCATTTTCAATCGTATCTTCATGCATATTGAAATGGCTCAGCAGTCACTAAGTCGTCAGCATATTCTACCTGCAGTGTCTCTCATATTCACCGTCATTATCATTGTGGTCCTGGCTATGATTATGAATCACTACATGAAGTTAGAAGAGGAAGAGATACGTAAGTCTCACATGCAGAGTGATTCCTCTTCTTATTCTTCCGAGTCCACAGCTTCCACCACGTCCTCCATGAGGAACCACAGTGTCAACAAAGAGAAGAAACATAAGGAAACCAAACAAGAACTTAAACTCCATGCCTTACGTGCAGAAACTTACAACGGACTTGTAGTACTACTTAAACCAGGCTGTCGCACCTTGATCCTGTTTATAGATAACAAGAGTAGTAGGAAGCTGGTATCTAAATTCCATGCCATGGTGTGGCCTTACAGGAAGAACAAGTCTCTCATGTTTGGCTATCTCAATATTGAACGTAAACAATCACGTGAATGGTTCAAAGATATTCTCCTCGAAGCACTACCCCCTGACACACCTCTAGCCATTAACCCGCGGAACTGTATTGGTACAGTGCTCTCTATCAATGGCTATCGGAAGTACTTCTGTATGTACCATGCCAAGCTCACGGGACAATACGGGTCCAAAAGTAAAGACAATACAATCAAAGGCAAAGGACTGGGTGCGTACTTGGGTTATAATGACTCTGACTACTCGGATACTGATGAGGAAGCTGACTTGGAGCGTGGCTTGCACAAGCACAAAGCAGAGCCTCCTCCAGAATATCTACTTGAAGACAAACTACTTGATGGTTTTCCCAACTGGTTGGACAGACTGTTTGAGGGCACAACCCCACGCTTCTATGTTGAGGCTTGGCCTACAAACTACTTGATGGTTTTCCCAACTGGTTGGACAGACTGTTTGAGGGCACAACCCCACGCTTCTATGTTGAGGCTTGGCCTGAATTTAAAGTGGCCTAGTGGACACACTTGACACTTTGGTATTCCCAACAGCATGGATTGTTTAGCTCTCTCTATCTCTCTTGTTTTTACTCAACTAATTTTTAAGCTCTTGCACCTTTCTCATGGCTTGGCCTGAATTCAAAGTGGCCTAGTGGACACACTTGACACTTTGGTATTCCCAACAGCATGGATTGTTTAGCTCTCTCTATCTCCCTTGTTTTTACTCAACTAATTTTTAAGCTCTTGCACCTTTCTCACGTTTTTTACTCATCTTTCCCAAGCCTACTTTTTTTTCTACTTTTAATCAATGGCAGGATTAGTTTGTACTTGATAGTGAAACACTTCTCTCACGTTTATAACTTAGACTCTAGAGGCAGTGATTTGTATTAGTACTGATTTCTAGTCAGTAGTTATTAGACCAATCTTTATCTCGCTCACACCTCTCTTCCACTGAAATTCTTCAAATTATTTATTTCTTAATTCTATCCACCTAAAGGATTAACTCTGTTGACTCGATGAGACAATTTGACAAGAGATGGGCTTAATTTGAGAGCAGTCAAGTATTCATTTCCTTCCTTATTATCTATCTCATAGTTAATATGGTCACCAATGAAAAGCTTTACACATTGCAACTGGAAAATTAACAGCTCCCTTTTTTATTTTCATATTTCAACGACAGTATTTTCTTTTTAGTTTGTACTTGATAGTGAAACACTTCTCTCACGTTTATAACTTAGACTCTAGAGGCAGTGATTTGTATTAGTACTGATTTCTAGTACACTTCTCTCACGTTTATAACTTAGACTCTAGAGGCAGTGATTTGTATTAGTACTGATTTCTAGTCAGTAGTTATTAGACCAATCTTTGTCTTGCTCACACCTCTCTTCCACTGAAAATTCTTCAAATTATTTATTTTTTAATTTTATCCACCTGAAGGATGAACTCTGTTGACTCGATGAGACAATTTGACAAGAGATGGGCTTAATTTGAGAGCAGTCAAGTATTCATCTCCTTCCTTATTATCTATCTCATAGTTAATATGGTCACCAATGAAAAGCTTTACACATTGCAACTGGAAAATTAGCAGCTCCCTTTTTTATTTTTATTTACATATTTCAACGACAGTATTTTCTTCTGATTTACGAACGACTTTTTTTTT
>NW_007378066.1:104853-129871 GCF_000475195.1 Diaphorina citri | reverse complement strand
TCCGTTTTCTGGGCCCCTTGTTTTTTTTCTTTTAAAAAAATTTTTTTTTTTTTTTTTTTTTTTAATTATTATGGACTAAATTATTTTCCAAAATGACCCCAGAAAATGTGAAGAAGAAGATTTTCCAAGTGGGAATCTTACGTATTCTTACTTACTTTATCATGGTTGCTATGTTGAAAGTACAGAAGAGGTTAGGTAGTAGAACAGCCACAGTAGACGTAGACAGTAATAGTACACACAAAAAAGAAATTTATTCCAAGTGGGAGTACATTCAGTACCTGAGTTTGTAATCCTTTCAACCGTGCTCGGCTTCCAGCCTGGACATTACGTCCTGCAGACCTCCCCTGAGCTTGCTGACGTTTCTCGATTGTGTCATGCTTCAACACAGGAGCCTTGCCCTCCAGCACAAAGATGGGTTTGGTTGAAATAAAACCTAATCTAGTCATTATTAAAAAACAAATCTATTAATCTACAATATTCTATTATGTTATCCATCACTTAGGAACATGTTGTATAAAGACTTGAAGGAATTTTGTAAAACGTATATTTAGATATGTTTATAAGCTCCTATGAAGAGGTCTATGAAAAATGACCTTTCCATAGACTTCCTTATACAAGGAAATGTGAACTCTATTTTTTATCGTAGGTTTGGAATAAATTTTTCTAACGTCGTTCTCTGAACGGCTGGCTTTCTCCTATCCTGTCTTCCTTCCCTCTTCGATTTCGGGACAATAAGACCTCAACAGTTACAGTTCCCTCTAACCTCTTGAAAAAAAGAAGTCTTCTCACTTTAGTTGTATGTTTCCACTTGCAGGAATATCAACACAATCCGATCCATTGCGAAAGGCCACGGCAATCCAGTAGACCGATATTCTATCATGGCTAGGAGTGCTACTCAAGGCGTGTTCAAGTCTGAATCCAAGGACTAGTTATTGGAGAGATTTTGCACTTTTTGTTAGAAAAATTTATTCCAAACCTACGATAAAAAATAGAGTTCACATTTCCTTGTATCCAAGTCATTCTGGAGTAGACTCAAGTGTTTGCTTGCTATAGCACACTTTGAATTTATGCTCTGGTAAGTAAGCTAGCAACAGATACCCTATCAATCCCTATCATGGCTAGGAGTGCTACTCAAGGCGTGTTCAAGTCTGAATCCAAGTCATTCTGGAGTAGACTCAAGTGTTTGCTTGCTATAGCACACTTTGAATTTATGCTCTGGTAAGTAAGCTAGCAACAGGTACTCTATCATGGCTAGGAGAAAGGTCATTTTTCATAGACCTCTTCATAGGAGCTTATAAACATATCTAAATATACGTTTTACAAAATTCCTTCAAGTCTTTATACAATATGTTCCTAAGTGATGGATAACATAATAGAATATTGTAGATTAATAGATTTGTTTTTTAATAATGACTAGATTAGGTTTTATTTCAACAAACAAAAAAAAAATGTAGGTATCCAAGTCATTCTGGAGTAGACTCAAGTGTTTGCTTGCTATAGCACACTTTGAATTTATGCTCTGGTAAGTAAGCTAGCAACAGATACTCAATCATGGCTAGGAGTGCTACTCAAGGCGTGTTCAAGTCTGAATCCAAGTCATTCTGGAGTAGACTCGAGTGTTTGCTTGCTATAGCACACTTTGAATTTATGCTCTGGTAAGTAAGCTAGCAACAGATACCCTATCATGGCTAGGAGTGCTACTCAAGGCGTGTTCGAGGCATGTGAGAGAGCGAATGTCCCCGAATCGAAGTAAAAAACCCCTTCACTAAAAACTTTGGTAGTTTACAGTAACATTAACACTCTCAAAATAGTACCATTAGATTTCATTACATTAAAATGGGGGTATTTTCTGACGAAATTCCTGTGTGCGGAGTCCAGTATGTAGGGCTATTGCATTCCTTTGAAACCCTATCATGGCTAGGAGTGCTACTCAAGGCGTGTTCGAGGCATGTGAGAGAGCGAATGTCCCCGAATCGAAGTAAAAAACCCCTTCACTAAAAACTTTGGTAGTTTACAGTAACATTAACACTCTCAAAATAGTACCATTACATTACATTAAAATGGGGGGTCTTTCCTGACGAAATTCCTGTGTGCGGAGTCCAGTATGTAGGACTATTGCACGGTTCGATTTCGTTACACACTAGCTTTGAAGTGGCTCGAGTTTTTCTTTTCTTTCTTTTTCAAGAGCTTTCTTTTTCTATCAAACAAACAATGTTAACTGTAACTGCAGAATATAGAAGTAAGCCAGCCGTTCCGAGAACGAACATTATTCGTTTAGGGTAAAATGCGGCCCGTGCAGGAATGGAACATGCAACCTAGTACATTGAACCAAGCCCAACACATAATAGAACAAAAAATCTGGTGTGAACATCACACGACTTTGAACCCCTTCACTAAAAACTTTGGTAGTTTACAGTAACATTAACACTCTCAAAATAGTACCATTAGATTTCATTACATTAAAATGGGGGGTCTTTTCTGACGAAATTCCTGTGTGCGGAGTCCAGTATGTAGGACTATTGCATTCCTTTGAAAATAAGTATCAAGGATAGTAATTATAATAAATTTGGCATGTGTTCTGTGTTTTCAGGTGGACCAAGTTTCGATCTCAACTGATAACCCTCTACTTCAACTTCTACCTGACCTCATCGGAATCTCTAGTGCGAGAAATGATTCTAGTGTGAAATGCTACTGACATGGCCGCTGCCATTTCAGCTCGTAAATTCCCAAACGATAACCGAAGTTAAGCAACGTTGTGCGTGTTTGGTATCTGAACGGGTGACCGCTGATATATCCGCTGGTATTTTCAGCACGTACCTGACCTCATCGGAATCTCTAGTGCGAGAAATGATTCTAGTGTGAAATGCTACTGACATGGCCGCTGCCATTTCAGCTCGTAAATTCTCAAACGATAACCGAAGTTAAGCAACGTTGTGCGTGTTTGGTATCTGAACGGGTGACCGCTGGTATTTTCAGCACGTAAATTCCCAAATGGTTACAGAAGAAGCCAGCCTGAATTCCTGTCCAGCCTTGGGAGCCAGCAGTTCTATTGTAGAAAAACATTGGAACGCGCGTAGGAAGATGGCCTAGTGGTCAATATCCCGACATTTGTAAACAGCAACAACTGAAGTTAAGCAACGTTGTGCGTGTTTGGTATCTGAATGGGTGACCTTCTGGAACAACACTATCATCTGGCTATATCGGAGTGCATTCACACTTACGAAGGCTATATGTATATTGGGATGCACTCTCAGCCTTACGAAGAAAAATTTGGACCGATTGCAATACTTTCATTACTAGTAGGTATAGCTCGCTATACTGTAGTAGAAAGTAAAAAACCGGCACCACCGAAGCATTAATTCAGAATAGCCTCATAAGATTATTTTGCAAATATTGTGATGTGATCGCATCGGTACTAAAAATACACTATTTTTATCAATAGTCTGATAGTCAATTCCCAACATTTGATACCAACCAACCATATATTTTTATGAAAGGGTTTTCGTCTTCAAAACTACCTCACAACTTTTGCGAAGTGCGAAATGTAAAGTGCCATGTTCTGTATTGAACAGGGGCCTACTGTTTACTCGCCAACCTAGTTAGCTTGGAGGGTAACGCGTCTGCCTTGTAAGCGCTAGGTCACGGGTTCGATTTCCGCCCGGGGCGGATTGTAACAGGGGCCTACTGTTTACTCGCCAACCTAGTTAGCTTGGAGGGTAACGCGTCTGCCTTGTAAGCGCTAGGTCACGGGTTCGATTTCCACCCGGGGCGGATTGTATCCTAAACAGATGAGGTCCGTTCTCAAAACGGCTGGCTTTCTTCGAGCTTTGCAATCACAGTTCCCTCTATCAAACATAAAAAAAGTAAAAACTTGTTGCTCACTCCTTTTACTACTACAATGTACTCTAGGTATAAGAAATTTTCCACCACGTAAGTAACGTATATTATATTTTTGTTATACCTTCTATTTTGTACTTCCATATTTTAACTATTCAGAATAAACTATTTATTTATTTAACTTTTCGTTTTTTTTCTAACCAAAAGTGTCCTAAGATCAGGGGTTTTAGTTTTTATCCAGCGTCGGAGGTTCAAAAGATTACAAAAGATTAAAAGCGCGAAACTCTTTGAACAGTCCCAGTAGTACAGCTGCTCAGGCATTGTATTTGTAACCGAGGGTACTGCGGTTCGATTCTCAACATCATCTGCATAAAAATATTGGTCAGTGGGAGGATCTTTTGTAAAACTGAGTTCGCACTTATAAATTCCCTGAAGCAAAAAATTGTTTATTTCTTGCTCAATTAGGTAATGAACCTGCGTTCTCTTGATTACCAGACGAGGCGAGGGCCAAACCAATTGAGGCGTGATCTGGAAAAAGGGTGTTGGCAGTTTTTACCTTCTTCGGAAAATCGGAAAGCTTTGAAGCAAAAAATTGTTTATTTCTTGCTCAATTAGGTAATGAACCTGCGTTCTCTTGATTACCAGACGAGGCGAGGGCCAAACCAATTATTCACCATACCCAGGGACCCTAGGGTGTTGGCAGTTTTTACCTTCGGAAAATCGTAAAGCTTTTCTGTCCGAGCTGAGATTTGGGCTACCCGCTGTGATTTTAGCAATGCATATTTTTCAGCATCGTGTGAAACGAGCCTTTTAAATTTCGATATTTTTGATATCGATAGGAAAAAAAATCGCTTTCAATAATCGTTTCCAAATCGATAACAAAAACAAAAATGGACGTTGAAGTTCGAAAGAAGCGAAATTTTGAATTTTTTGACGTTTCGTTAGATAAGAACTGATTTTTTATCAGTACCTATTTTTCCGGATCCGCATCCATGCTATTTAGCCAAACCGAGTTTTCATTTTTAATTGACGGCCACAGTGACCTTATATCTAATTGATTTTCCAAACCTTACTGCAAATGAATCAATTGAAAACCAACTTTATTCTACCCAGCAACCCAGCTAAGTTTTGGTTTCATCACTGAAATCTCAATTTATAATTTATTTCCTCAGTTCATTTGTGTTTGAACAACTGGGTAAGTTATAGCTTTTAGTAACAAACCGTAATATTACCTTAAAAGTATCGTAAAATGCTTATGGCAATTCCCAGCCCCACTCAGTCTGTAATGATCTGAATGATCAGCAGGCAAACCCTCATAATTTAAAACCTAGCAGCCTAAAAGTGATGTGAAACCCCCATCAAACAAGACATAAACATTCCCTCAGGCTCCACGCATCCTTCTGTTGGCCCCGGGGGGGTTGGGTGGACTAGTGGTAGTGCTGTCACAACTTAATCTTGTAATTGTCATGATATGTTAAAATTTAATAATAAAGTACAATTATTACTATTTTTCTTTAGTTTGCCATCACTATTCGGCTACAGCTGAAGCCGCTGTAACAACAACCATATACTTTATTATTTCCAGTACTGATACGGAAAGGACAGGATAAGAAAGCCGAGTTGGTCATATTGGATCATGGTCTATACGAGGAAGTGCCGTCTGATATTCGGGAAAGCCTGTGCAGTCTGTGGAAAGCCATCGCACTCAACAATCATACGGACATGAGGACCTATTCTAAACGATTGGGCGTTAGTGGTAAGTTTGACCTGAATCCGGGGAAATGATCGACATGAGGACCTATTCTAAACGATTGGGCGTTAGTGGTAAGTTTGACCATTGTGTCAGCCTGAATCCGGGGAAATGATCGACATGAGGACCTATTCTAAACGATTGGGCGTTAGTGGTAAGTTTGACCATTGTGTCAGCCTGAATCCGGGGAAATGATCTTTTTTTTTTGAAGAGGTTTGACAGAGGGAACTGTAACTGCTATGGTCTTATCGTCCCGAAATCGAAAAGAGAAGGAAGACAGGATAGGAGAAATCCAGCCGTTCCGAGAACGAACATTATCCCATCAGGATAAAATCCGCCCCGGGCGGGAATCGAACCCGCGGCCTAGCGCTTACAAGGCAGACGCGTTACCAACTAAGCTAACTAGGCTGGCTGGAAATGATCTTTGAAATATCGAAGGACAGGCCAGTTGAATCTTCCTAAAGTTAAGTCAAAATATACGTTCATACGATTAATAATATTTGATTTCCACAGAGAAAGACTACCGTCTGTTCTCGATCGCCATCAACTAAGCTAACTAGGCTGGCTGGAAATGATCTTTGAAATATCGAAGGACAGGCCAGTTGAATCTTCCTAAAGTAAAGTCAAAATATACGTTCATACGATTAATAATATTGGTTTCCACAGAGAAAGACTACCGTCTCTTCTCGATCGCCATCGGGCAATAAAATGGATCTAATCCTAGATGTCAACACTTGGCTTTACCCTGTAGACTTGGGAGATAAGTTCCGTCTAGTTCTAGCAACAACTTTACGAGAGGATGGCTACCCCGATTCCGGTGAATGGAATCCTCTCGAAGAATCCCCTAGAATGAGTAGTTTTGAATATGTTATGTTTGGGAAAATCTATAGGATAGATGGTGATGACTTTACAAAGGAAGTGGCCAAGAACAAGTTAGCAGCATATGTTTCATTTGGGGGTTTACTGATGAGGTTACAAGGGGATCCTAACAACTTGCATGGGTTTGAAGTTGATCAGCCATTGTATTTGCTAATGAAGAAACTTGCTTTTTAAGTTCCAAAAAAATATCTCATGTGTACTATAACAAAACAAGGGTTTTGAAACAAAACCTCTCTGGTCTTGAGTTTCTCAGTGCCCAATATTCACACTTGTATAGAAATGCAATAGAATCATTAAAATAACCTTGGGTCCTTTGATTTCAATAGGTTAAAAAAATGTATCTAATCTGAATTTTTTTGTTAAAATCTGTTGGGTAACAATCTTTTCTCATAATAAAACAATGCCCAAGTTTTTACAGCAACACTGGGTAGTAGTATCATTCTGGAAGTTTTTTTTTTTCATATTATTACCATCCAATTTAACATATTGCATCTTCTGTCTTTTTAATGTTTTAATTTTTTCTAATGTTATGACTTATGACAGTACTATTTTGTTTTGTTATCCAGACCTTTGTTTTAAAAAAGGAGAGACAAAAGTTCTGAGTTAAAGTATTTTTTTCATAACCTCCCTGATCAAAATTTCTCTCAGGCATATTCCCTTTCCCTTTTTTTTTTTTTTTTTTTTTTTTTTTTTTAAGATGGATTGTACGATTTTAGGGGTGGTCTGTTATCAATTTTTATTATTGTTTGGTTGTTGAGTGTGCTTCTAATGAATGATATAACTTGTATCACCCAGATTATGTATCTAGGGTTTCTAGTTCTAGAGAGTTTTTAAAACTGCAGACAAATGAAAAATAAACATCAACAACATATTTATTAGGTTTCTGCTTATAGTAAATAGTAGAATGTAAGAAAACCATTTATTTCTTATAAATCTTTTTCGTATGTGTAAAAGTGTAACATTGTTCTTTTGGGGTAAATTAGGTTGGAAACCAGAAAGGAAATAGTTCTAATTTCAGTAACGATCTACAAAATAAATAGATGTTTAATAAGCAAGCTACGATGAATGACTAGTTATTGGAGAGATTTTGCACTTTTTGTTAGAAAAATTTATTCCAAACCTACGATAAAAAATAGAGTTCACATTTCCTTGTATAAGGAAGTCTATGGAAAGGTCATTTTTCATAGACCTCTTCATAGGAGCTTATAAACATATCTAAATATACGTTTTACAAAATTCCTTCAAGTCTTTATACAATATGTTCCTAAGTGATGGATAACATAATAGAATATTGTAGATTAATAGATTTGTTTTTTAATAATGACTAGATTAGGTTTTATTTCAACAAAAAAAATATAGGTAGGAGTATGACGTTTCTCCTAGAGGTACGAAACAAAGCAAAGCACACGCAGAATAAAAAAAAAGTCGTTCGTAAATCAGAAGAAAATACTGTCGTTGAAATATGTAAATAAAAATAAAAAAGGGAGCTGTTAATTTTCCAGTTGCAATGTGTAAAGCTTTTCATTGGTGACCATATTAACTATGAGATAGATAATAAGGAAGGAGAAAAATACTTGACTGCTCTCAAATTAAGCCCATCTCTTGTCAAATTGTCTCATCGAGTCAACAGAGTTAATCCTTCATCCTGTCCTTTCCGTATCAGTACTGGAAATAATAAAGTATATGGTTGTTGTTACAGCGGCTTCAGCTGTAGCCGAATAGTGATGGCAAACTAAAGAAAATATATTTTTTATGTACCATACACCGGAGTGATGGTCTCACATGTTTAATTGGCTTGTCCTGAACCGCAGTCAACCATCATGACATCCTGTCCTTTCCGTATCAGTACTGGAAATAATAAAGTATATGGTTGTTGTTACAGCGGCTTCAGCTGTAGCCGAATAGTGATGGCAGACTAAAGAAAATACATTTTTTATCTGCCATACAGCGGAGTGATGGTCTCACATGTTTAATTGGCTCGTCCTTAACCGCAGTCAACCTTCATGAGGAATTGTCCTTATTCTTTAAAAGCGGAGAGAACCCCTTGAAAACCTGCCAGCTAGCTAGGCTGGTTAAGGTTAGCTGTGTTTACTCCCTGTTTAGTCCCACAGCCAGACGCTAGTCTACTCTCTGTTTAACATCCCCTAGCTAGACAACCGTGTAATAATAATAATATAATAATAGTGCTTATTTATACTGCTCGCATAGGACTGAAAAGACCCTTTACTCCAGCAGTAGGCTACTACTATTATTGTGGTCAAATTCTCAAATTATATTGAGGATAAGAGTCCATACCTCGGCTGGGATTGAACCCACGCCCTCCTGTTTACCAGACGAGCGCCTAGACCACTACACCACCGAGGCAGGTGTAATGTGGAGTCCCCTTTAACTTGGACGCGAACAACTAACCTGAGGTTGATATTCTCTAACTTATATAACCATTCTGGCAGCCCGAGTCCGGGGAATGATACTTCCAAATCGAAGGACAATTGTAACCTTTCTACAGAAACCTTTCTACGGGTAGCTCTGGTGACACTTACCATTGCCCGAATGAGGATCAGCATGAACAAAGCCAGTCTGGAATATCTGCTCGGCAAACGCTGTGAACAGTTTCCTGTCTACATCGGCCAGACTGCTTTCTTGGTATGTAAGAGAGTGTGAGTTCAACTCCCAACACTTTAAAGACCATTTGCTCATTAGCTTTTGGT
The DNA here is from genome assembly GCF_000475195.1 of Diaphorina citri. NCBI lineage: Eukaryota > Metazoa > Arthropoda > Insecta > Hemiptera > Psyllidae > Diaphorina > Diaphorina citri. The sequence goes on along the minus strand of NW_007378066.1, from coordinate 120,697 downwards.
ATTAATCAGGCCTATTGGGACCCCGTAGAGGTGGTTTTTCTGAGTGAGTTCTACAGTTCACTGGACCACTAGTTATTCTACTTATAAGAACATTTTTTTAAAATTTATTATTAACTACATTATTTTCCAAAATGACCCCGGAAAATGTGAAGAAGAAGATTTTCCAAGTGGGAATCTTGAGTATTCTTGAGAGTTCATAGACTTACTTTATCATGGTTGTTATGTTGAAAGTACAGAAGAGGTAGTAGAACAGCCACAGTAGACGTAGACAGTAATAGTACACACAAAAAAGAAATTAGTTATTCTACTTATAAGAACATTTTTTTAAAATTTATTATTAACTACATTATTTTCCAAAATGACCCCGGAAAATGTGAAGAAGAAGAAAAAGATCTTCCAAGTGGGAATCTTACGTATTCTTGAGAGTTCATTGCAACGGTCAATACATTAATTAGACTTACTTTATCATGGTTGCTATGTTGAAAGTACAGAAGAGGTTAGGTAGTAGAACAGCCACAGTAGACATAGACAGTAATAGTACACACAAAAAAGAAATTAATACCAAGTGGGAGTACATTCAGTACCTGAGTTTGTAATCCTTTCAACCGTGCTCGGCTTCCAGCCTGGACATTACGTCCTGCAGACCTCCCCTGAGCTTGCTGACGCTTCTCGATTGTGTCATGCTTTAACACAGGGGCCTTGCCCTCCAGCACAAAAATGGGTTTGACCCCTAACAAGAGGAGATATGATGTTCTGAAGAACAAGTTCCTGTGGGGAAGAAATATGAATTCTTTTAAAGAACAACTTTCAACCGTGCTCGGCTTCCAGCCTGGACATTACGTCCTGCAGACCTCCCCTGAGCTTGCTGACGCTTCTCGATTGTGTCATGCTTCAACACAGGGGCCTTGCCCTCCAGCACAAAGATGGGTTTAACCCCTAACAAGAGGAGATATGATGTTCTGAAGAACAAGTTCCTGTGGGGAAGAAATATGGATTCTTTTAAAGAACAACAAATTTGAGTCCAAACATTTTTTTTTTTTATTCCTTATCATAATGCATAGTTAACATTCTGACTTCTGAACTGTTGTAGATGCAATGTACTATAGGGATGGAATCAAAATTAACCTCTTGAATCAGATAAGAACTTTACACAGAGTAAATTCCTTAATTTTACGTATAGCCAGGTCGACCACCTCAAAATGGTTGTTAAGCTCTGAGAATGCTTGGAGACACTATAGGGATGGAATCAAAATTAACCTCTTGAATCAGATAAGAACTTTACACAGAGTAAATTCCTTAATTTTACGTATAGCCAGGTCTACCACCTCAAAGTGGTTGTTAAGCTCTGAGAATGCTTGGAGTTTGTGCCCAAACAGTCTACAAGCATTCTCACAGGTTTTAACATGAGATGGTTGACCCCACTGTTAAAATAGAAAAGGTTTTTAAGTTACCTGAGGTACATGTTTTTCTGTGAGGAATGTTCAGCAATTGTTGAGCTATCACATATCCATGCACTCAAATCAATAGCGATGGTTTTATCCTGTAATTCCCAGATTGGTTTCCTCTCACAGATCGGAGTTAAAATGCCCCACAGATCTTTGACTCCCATTATTGCCCTGAGAAGGAAAAAGATAGTAATAATTGTGCTTCATTATTAAATTTTAACATAACAAGATTAAGTTGTGACAGCACTACCACTAGTCCACCCAACCCCCCCGGGGCCAACAGAAGGACGCGTGGAGCCTGAGGGAATGTTTGTGTCTTGTTTGATGGGGGTTTCACATCACTTTTAGGCTGCTAGGTTTTAAATGATGAGGGTTTGCCTGCTGATCATTCAGATCATTACAGACTGAGTGGGGCTGGGAATTGCCATCAGCATTTTACGATACTATTAGGTAATATTACGGTTTGTTAATAAAAGCTAACTTACCCAGTTGTTCAAACACAAATGAACTAAGGAAATAAATTGAAACCAAAACTTAGCTGGGTAGAAAAATAGAAAAGGTTTTTACGTTACCTGAGGTACATGTTTTTCTGTGAGGAATGTTCAGCAATTGTTGAGCTATCACAGATCCATGCACTCAAATCAATAGCGATGGTTTTATCCTGTAATTCCCAGATTGGTTTCCTCTCACAGATCGGAGTTAAAATGCCCCACAGATCTTTGACTCCCATTATTGCCCTGAGAAGGAAAAAGATGAATGTTTATGTCTTGTTTGATGGGGGTTTCACATCACTTTTAGGCTGCTAGGTTTTAAATGATGAGGGTTTGCCTGATCATTACAGACGTGGGGCTGGGAATTGCCATAAGCATTTTACGATACTATTAGGTAATATTACGGTTTGTTACTAAAAGCTATAACTTACCCAGTTGTTCAAACACAAATGAACTGAGGAAATAAATTGAAACCAAAACTTAGCTGGGTAGAATAAAGTTGGTTTCCAATTGGTTCATTTGCAGTAAGGTTTGGAAAATCAATTAGATATAAGGTCACAGTGCCCGTCAATTAAAAATGAAAACTTGGTTTGGCTAAATAGCATGAATGCGGATGCGGATTGCGGAAAAATACTGATAAAAAAAATCATTAAATTTCTTATCAAACGAAACGTCAAAACTCAAAATTTCGCTTCTTTCGAACTTCAACGTCCATTTTTGTTTTTGTTATCGATTTGGAAACGATTATTGAAATCGATTTTTTTCCTATCGATATCAAAAATATCGAAATTTAAAAGGCTCGTTTCACACGATGCTGAAAAATATGCATTGCTAAAATCACAGCGGGTAGCCCAAATCTCAGCTCGGACAGAAAAGCTTTCCGATTTTCCGAAGGTAAAAACTGCCAACACCCTAGGGTCCCTGGGTATGGTGAATTATTGGTTTGGCCCTCACCTCATCTGGTAATCAAGAGAACGCAGGTTCATTACCTAATTGAGCAAGAAATAAACTATTTTTTGCTTCAGGGAATTTGTAAGTGCGAACTCAATTTTACAAAAGATCCTCCCACTGACCAATATTTTTATGCAGATGTTGAGAATCGAACCGCAGTACCCTCGGTTACAAATACAATGCCTGAGCAGCTGTACTAGGCTCTAAAGTACTACTGGGACTGTTCAAAGAGTTTCGCGCTTTTAATCTTTTGAACCTCCGACGCTGGATAAAAACTAAAACCCCTGATCTTAGGACACTTTTGGTTAGAAAAAAAAACAACGAAAAGTTAAATAAATAAATAGTTTATTCTGAATAGTTAAAATATGGAAGTACAAAATAGAAGGTATAACAAAAATATAATATACATTACTTACGTGGTGGAAAATTTCTTATACCTAGAGTACATTGTAGTAGTAAAAGGAGTGAGCAACAAGTTTTTTTTTACTTTTTTTATGTTTGATAGAGGGAAAGGTGATTGCTAAGGTCTCATCGTCCTGAAAGCGAAAGGAAGACAGGCTCGAAGAAAGCCAGCCGTTTTGAGAACGGACCTCATCTGCTTAGGACACAATCCGCCCCGGGCGGAAATCGAACCCGCGACCTAGCGCTTACAAGGCAGACGCGCTACCCTCCAAGCTAACTAGGTTGGCAAGTAAACAGTAGGCCCCTGTTCCATACAGAACATGGCACTTTACATTTCACACTTCGCAAAAGTTGTGAGGTAATCATTGTGGTCCTGGCTATGATTATGAATCACTACATGAAGTTAGAAGAGGAAGAGATACGTAAGTCTCACATGCAGAGTGATTCCTCTTCTTATTCTTCCGAGTCCACAGCTTCCACCACAGGGAATTGACTATCAGACTATTGATAAAAATAGTGTATTTTAAGTACCGATGCGATCACATCACAATATTTGCAAAATAATCTCATGAGGCTATTCTGAATTAATGCTTCGGTGGTGCCTGTTTTTTACTTTCTATTACTACAGTATAGCGAGCTATGCTAGTAATGAAAGTATTGCAATCGGTCCAATTTTTGATACCTACTATTTTGTCTTCCTTTTCTAAAGACGCCCCCCCACGAGAATTGGTTAAATTGAATGATGGTTTTGCTGTGATCTGCAACCAGCCACACACTGGCAGCCGCTTTATTTGAATATATTTAAATAAGTGTTTTCCTCGCTTTCGGGACTACCTCTTGAAGAAGAGAGAAAGAAGAAGAAAACAAGGGCTAGTTCAAAGCTAGTGTGTAACGAAATTGAACCGGGCGGGAATCGAACCCGCGACCTAGCGCTTACAAGCCAGGAGTCGTAGTTACCTGTGCGAGACTAGCGGCAGCTATGGGATTTTCGTCGAAACTCCGGAACAGTTGAGAATGGGTACAACCAAAGTCCTCCAGGAATAACTGATCCACCTCTCCTTTCTCTCTCAGTAGACATTTGTCTTGGAGCGCCTGAAATAACCAAAAGAATAATAATGCCGTTTTCTTCGTGTTATCATATCACAACTTTGATGCTCACTGCAGCATAGTAGGATTTCCAAATATCTCAATAATCCAGCGCTTAATATTTACCTACCATGCTGGCACTGGTCGCTATGCGCATTTATATTACATAGCTACTCATTTTCCTCACGAGGATGCTCAGTGGGCCCCGCAACAGCCAGTCACGGAATCAATCATTTGGACGATACAATTTTTTTGACCCCACCGAACCAAAAGAATAATAATGCCGTTTTCTTTGTGTTATCATATCACAACTTTGATGCTCACTGCGGCATACTAGGATTTTCCAAATTTCTCAATAATCCAGCGCTTAATATTTACCTATCATGCTGGCACCGGTCGCTATGCGCATTTATATTACATAGCTACTCATTTTCCTCACGAGGAGGCTAAGTGGGCCCCGCAACAGCCAGTCACGGAATCAATCATTTAGATGATACAATTTTTTTGACCCCGCCGGGAATCGAACCTGGGTCTACCGCGTGCAAGGCGAGGGCAGTGACCACTCCGAAACTTTTTATTTTTTAAAATAATTAAACTTACCCTGAGCGTGTGAGGATATTGTCTGGGCAGCACATGGTCCAATGAAACCATTCCCTGGCCCAGCTTAATATAGAGTCCTCCATTAGTTAGACACATGGACAGTATTCTGTTAGCGCTGCGCTGATGTACACTCGCTAGTATGCTGGGATAGTACTCTGAATCTTCGTCTATGTCACGCAATGACCACCAGTAGTCGAACGAGATGACGGCAACAGTGTACGAGGACCTGCGCTGGGAGAAATGACAACACTGGTGAGTAAAGATAGAAACCTACTATCACTTGAGCTCACGTCACGTGAGGGCAGTGTGGCTATCTTGAACGATTATTTCAACTAATTGGAACCGAGGGTAGTTGAAATAATTGAAATTCCGTATAAAACAAAGAAAAACAGGACCAATGGCTGAAACTTTGGATTTAGGCTCGGACCTCAAAACGTGTTTTGGCACTAAAAACTGACCATCGAAATTTTGACCCGATTACATTACTTTCCTTCCTATAGGATAAGGAAAGTAAAAAGGGGCAAAATTTAGATACAAAAGAACAAAATGGTTGATAAATACCCTATTTTGAACTGACTTTGGGGTTGAAATAATAGAGAGTTGATAATGTTGATATAATCGAGGTTCTACTGTACATACTAAGTTATGGAAGAACTTTGAACCACACCATTCTGAACTCCTCATGAGCTCACGTGACGTGTGAGCGTAAAAAGGGGCAAAATTTAGATACAAAAGAACAAAATGGTTGATAAATACCCTATTTTGAACTGACTTTGGGGTTGAAATAATAGAGTTGATATAATCGAGGTTCTACTGTACATACGATGCTATGGAAGAACTTTGAACCACACCATTCTGAACTCCTCATGAGCTCTCGTGACGTGATAGTACTTAGTGTGTTTCTACCTTAAGACCCCGTTCCAAATTGTTGTGAGTTTCACACGATCTTTTTCCCCGAACGACACAAAATGTCCTGAAGACTGTCGACAAAGTAATTTAAATGAGAGTGTTCCCACTACACGCGACACGATTTCTTTCCGAACGACACAAAATGTCCTGAAGACTGTCGACAAAGTAATTTAAATGAGAGTGTTCCAACTACACGCGACACGATTTCTTTCCGAACGACACAAAATGTCCTGAAGACTGTAGACAATGTAATTTAAATGAGAGTGTTCCCACTACACGCGACACGATTTCTTTCCGAACGACACAAAATGTCCTGAAGACTATCGACAATGTAATTTAAATGAGAGTGTTCCCACTACACGCGACACGATTTCTTTCCGAACGACATAAGTGGGAACGGGCTCGCAAAATGCTATAAACAGAATTCTAACTCACATTATGGTTCCGGCTATAAATCACTTTCTCACCTTATAAATCGTTTGATTCCGCCCAGGTGCGTTATGACAGACCGTTGACGCTGCTTATTGAGGGATCCATAGGTAACTCCACTCAAGCCGGTGACACACAGCCCGAATATTGCGATCTCCTTGAGGCGGCCGCGCTGCTTGAAATAGTTGAACATTGTGATCCTGTCTTGTTCGGACTGAAGGGGTTAAACCGGCCCGTGTGTCCGCGTGATTCGAAGGGGCTAAAACAGACGAGATTTAAGTCAGTTAGAAGGAAACCAATTATTTTTCAATTCAATTCAATTAAACTTTTATTGTTATTTATTTTATTTTTAAGATATTTGATAGAAGGAACTGTTAAAACGGAGGTCTTATCGTCCTGAAATCAAAGAGAGCAGGACAGGAAAGGTTTTATAGAACGAGAACTGTGACCTGTACCTGTTGAGGTTTTATCGTCCCCAAATCGAAGAGAAGTTAGAGATGGACAGAAGAAAGCCAGCCGTTCCGAGAACAAACCCCATCGGTTTAAAATAAAATCCGCCCCGGGTGGGAATGGTACTCGCGACCTAGCGCTGACTAGCAACTAGCATATAGGGTCGAGCGCTAGGTTGCGGGTTCGATTGCCGCCGGGGGCGCATTTTATCCTGAACGGATAAGGTGCGCTCTCGGAATGACTGGCTTTCTCTCATCCTGTCTTCTCTCTTCGCTTTCGGCCGTCGTTCCCCGCCTAATACATTTTATGACCTGACTTCGGGGCGATAAGAACTTAGCAGTTACAGTAATATTTAAGCGACTGAACGGCAGCCACACAGGGACTTTAGCTCTATTACGATGATGCGTTAAGAGATTTATTAATAAATGCGAATTCCTTGTGTTATCATGTCACAGAAGGCTGTTGGAAGTACGACATTAGATATAGGTGTGCTTCATAAGTCAAAGTACACGTAGCATAAAGAAATCCATTATTTCAGTAAAGAGTTCCATAACAGTAGGTCCCCTGTCAGATTACTGATTACCAAACCGATCAAGAATTATCATATAACAAAGAGATTAACTAAATAACTGAGTTGAAACTTCGAATTTGCTTCGTTTCATTTATAAATAATAAATATCGTTCTTCTTATTCAATATTTAAGAAGAACGAGGAATGTGGCCTAATAACCAATTCCTTTGCAACTGAAAACAACAGGCGTCATAATATTTAATACAGCTCGAATAGGACTGAAGCGTTTTCACATAAATTTGGACAGTATTAAGCAGAACCATAAATAAGGCAAATCCCCTTGTGGATGGTTCCTGCTTAATACTATCAATTTGGGCCAAATTCTCAAATTATATTGAGGACAAAATTCCATACCTCGGCTGGGATTGAACCCGCGTCCTTCTGCTTAACAGGCGAGCACCTTGACCACTACAACACCGAGGCAAACTATAGGCTTACTAATGGTGTATAGCAGTAATCATATTACACTGGAAGTATCTGTCTGATGTTCTGATGTTAGTGCCTGTAAACACAAGTAAAATAAAATAATTCTGTTAATTAAACGTGTAAAATGCCAGCTTAGATCGCTTGGAAGGTAGCGCGCCTGACTTGTAAGCGCCAGGTCGCGGGTTCGATTACCGCCCGGAGGGAACTATTCCTAAACGGATAAAGTTCGTTCTCGGAAAGAACAAGAAGGAAGACAGGATGGGAGAAAAGCCAGTCGTTCCGAAACGAACCTTATCTATTTGGGATAAAATCGGCACCCGGGTGGGAATTGATCCCGCGACCTTAGCGCTCGCAAGGCAGACGTGCTACCCTCCAAACTGACGAGGCTGGCCTTTGAATAAATTAAATTTAAACTCAGACTGTGGAAATCGTACATATGTAGCTAATAAAAACTAAAGAACACGTTTTTGTACAGACCACCAAGGCTTTAATGCCGTGGGCGGGTACAGCCCTCTGATTTTGGGGGGCACAAACTGAAGAGGATGTTCAACACACATACAAATGTCTATTCCAACACAAATAATACTATTTTCGTAGTCCACTCACCTCGTCTTTAAACTAAACTGAACATTTCCGCATTTCTCTATACACTACACAACTCCAATTTCCATCACTTTTCTATACAGTCCTTTGAAATCAAACTAAAAACTGACAGCCTTACGTAACAGTTGAGTAATTCAACGGAGAAGACACAAAAAACGACTGACTGAACGTGCCATCGGTAAACACAAACATCACCTCCCCGAAAACAAACTTATACAGTCAAACATGGTTGTGTAAAGGCCGACACCACATTAGTGCTTATTTAAACTGCTAAATAAGACTAAAAATTTCCCCTCCCCGAAAACAAACTTATACAGTCAAACATGGTTGTGTAAAGGCCGACACCACATTAGTGCTTATTTAAACTGCAAAATAAGACTAAATTTTTTTTTGCTCCAGTCTATTGCGGTCAAATTCTCTACCACGTTGAGGGTAAAATTTTATACTTCGGCCGGGATTGAATAAACGTCCTCCTGATTACCAGGCGAGTGTCGATTCGAGTTTCAACTTGGGTTCAAGTTTATATTTTCTAACAGGAAGCTTTTTTTTTATATAGGAATTAAATTTATTTTGTCTGGGTTGAGTGTCACATGAGTTCCCAATAAGTCAGGTTTAGGGTAAAATTTTATACTTCGGCCGGGATTGAATAAACGTCCTCCTGATTACCAGGCGAGTGTCAATTCGAGTTTCAACTTGGGTTCATGTTTATATTTTCTAACAGGAAGCTCTTTTTTTATAGGGTAAAATTTTATACTTCGGCCGGGATTGAATAAACGTCCTCCTGATTACCAGGCGAGTGTCAATTCGAGTTTCAACTTGGGTTCAAGTTTATATTTTCTAACAGGAAGCTCTTTTTTTTTTAATAGGAATTAAATTTATTTTGTCTGGGTTGAGTGTCACATGAGTTCCCAATTAGTCAGGTTCGCCTGTATGACAAAAATCAATTAGGCACTTACTGAATTAATCTCAGCAGAGACTTATGGATTCCAGAATGTAAAAGGTAAAACAAAGGTAACCATTCAAGAGAGATTTTATGTATAGCATTTATTTACTTTAAAAATTTTAATGGCTATTTGCCTTAAGGCCTCTCGCACATTTTAGTAGAGCGGATCTGTCCCTCTGCTTGAGACCTGAAAATTATTATTTTTTAAAAAAGGTTTGATAGAGGGAACTGTAACTGTTAAGGTCTTATCGTCCCGAAATCGAAGAGACAATTCACGACCTAGCACGAAGTATCTTTTTCGACACCAGAGGGAATCCGAGAGGCCGAAAGAAAACCGAAAACCGCCGACAATTCACGACCTAGCACGAAGTAGGTAATGATAAACACTGATAACATTGATAGGTCATGACGAGTGATAAGGAGACATGAGGGGGAGAGAGGAAGATGCGGCTCTACTCTTAGCTTAAATGTGATCAGAAAAATTGGATTAAAAAAATCCAAATATTATATTGGACTTTTTTACCAGGTTGGATTTCCCTCTCTCTCTCTCTGTAATGTGGTCTTATCGTTCCGTAAGCGAAGGGAGACAGGATAGGAGAAATTCGTCCGTTCCGAGAACGAACCTTATCTGTTGATAAAATCCGCCCGGGCGGGATTCGAACCCAGCACCTCCGAGTTGAGAGTCAGTGCTCTTGACCACTCGGCCACAGAGGTGAGCACCCTGCTGTTGATTAGGACCGGGAGTGTTACAAATGTTAAGGGCATTTTCGGGTTAAGAGACAAGATGAAACATAAAAACAAAATAAAGAAATATTTAGTTATGTATACAAGGAGGACAATTTATTTATAGACGAAGAGGTGCCGTTTTTGTATGCGAACAAAAAGGTAAAGAGGAAAAAAAATCAATATTTTTGTTCGATGACGAATCGGGCATACAAAAGTCAGTTGTCCATTTTGAGAGATCAAATTTAGGAACACTCTATTGACCCGTTAGTAAAAGCCCTGCCAAGAAAAAGGGTCCAGTCAAAAGTTCTTACTAGTTTATCTGGCGTCAGATGAAATGAACAAAAAAGGCACACGCGATTTATTTACAAGACAGCAAAGGGTTCCCATTTTTATTTGTTTGTCTTTTATTTAGTATCTATTGCACGGTCTACTTTTTTATTATTTGAGTAATTCCAATGTTAACAATTTTAATTTTTAACAGAATATTCTTACATTGTACAACTAACTAAGCGAGTTATTCTTCTGAATTAACGTCAGTCTACTAAGATATGAAAGTTATTGCTTGTATGTGTTATGTTAATATAAATTGACTATTAGATAGGAGCTTGGTTTTAAAATGGGAACCCTGCACTTCATTAGATAGTTTCAATGTTTGAAGCTTTTTAATTTTTTATAGTGCTTCAACCAGATTAGAAATGGGCATTTCAGGTCGAATATCCATCTCAATTTATTCATGCACAGAGTTAACGGTAGTGTATTAAATATGTAGAGGTTTTTTATATCCAAACATGGTAGCTATTCAAAACTTTATTTACACATTTACAGAGTAGGTACCTTGTTTATGTAATCATTTATTTTTCGATAACACATTTTGATTATCTTGTTTACTTTCTACTTCAACTTTTTTTTTTTTTAATTTGGGTGGTTTTGTAGTGGAGTATTATTGGTTGGTACTACATAGGTTATAACGAGTAGCTTGATATTATGTTCTTTTTTTTATAATGATGTCTGAAGAATAAACAACATTTAACTATTAATCGGGAATTGAATACCCCATTGAGGTACCTTTTTTTATTTCATTCGCACAATCTTCATTCTGTTGACATAATAAAAACAGAAACTAAAATACTGAAGTCAACTAAAATAATAATCTTCAAGCGTCAGCTTTGTCAAGCCAAATTTGTGTCTTCATTCTGTTGACATAATAAAAACAGAAACTAAAATACTGAAGTCAACTAAAATAATAATCTTCAAGCGTCAGCTTTGTCAAGCCAGATTTGTGCCTAATAGGGTTCGGATCGGTACTTACCGCTGCTAGAGGATCGTATGGGGGCCGAAGACTTGCTCCGGGAGGAAGAGTGATGTTCCGCATACCCAGAAGATGATTTCCAGCCAGACCCACCAGTACGAGAGGATGTAGACGGGAGAGGTGCAGGGGCCGCGGTCTCATAGTAACTGGCCGAGGTGTCATAGTAATCCCCGGCAGTACTAGCGTACGGATCATACATGGCGGGGTCATAGGATGCCGTGGTCTCGTAGTACGCATGCGCGGCGTGAGGGTCCTCGTACTCATACACACCGGCAGAGGGCGCTGGCTTCTCCATAGCTGCGCGCGCACGATCCAAAATACTCAACACTTCTTTCTGCTAAGTATGGTGGAATCTAAAACGTGCCAAATGTGCTTGTAAAGTCTACCATCATTTTCAGGCATTGGGCATCAAACTAAAACAAGCATAAATTTATATATAAAAAAAGCAAATAGGTAAATTAATAAATAAAGGAGAGAATAAAAGTAATCGAAAAAAATCCTATGGAAAACTTACTTTTCTTTATCAATAGTTTTTCCTTTCGACACCAGAGGGAACAAGAAAGGCCGAAAGGAAAGCGAAAACGGCCGACAATTCACGACCTAGCACGAAGTATCTTTTTCGACACCAGAGGGAATCCGAGAGGCCGAAAGAAAACCGAAAACCGCCGACAATTCACGACCTAGCACGAAGTAGGTAATGATAAACACTGATAACATTGATAGGTCATGACGAGTGATAAGGAGACATGAGGGAGAGAGAGGAAGATGCGGCTCTACTCTTAGCTTAAATGTGATCAGAAAAATTGGATTAAAAAAAAAAATCCAAATATTATATTGTAGTTTTTTACCAGGTTGGATTTCCCTCTCTCTCTGTAATGGTCTTATCGTTCCGTAAGCGAAGGGAGACGGGATAGGAGAAATTCGTCCGTTCCGGGAACGAACCTTATCTGTTGATAAAATCCGCCCGGGCGGGAATCGAACCCAGCACCTCCGAGTTGAGAGTCAGTGCTCTTGACCACTCGGCCACAGAGGTGAGCACCCTAGGTTTATCGTTCCGTAAGCGAAGGGAGACAGGATAGGAGAAATTCGTCCGTTCCGAGAACGAACCTTATCTGTTGATAAAATCCGCCCAGCACCTCCGAGTTGAGAGTCAGTACTCTTGACCACTCGGCCACAGAGGTGAGCACCCTACAAGCCAACTAGGCTGCCATTCACGTCTTTTTCTGGTCATACGCCATTTGTTGAGCCACCTCCAACATTCTTTGTTAAGATGACACAAGACGCACACCTCGTCACGAGAGCGAGAGAGAGAATGAGAGAGGGAGAGAGAGAGAATGAGAGAGAGAGAGAGAGAATGAGAGAGGGAGAGGGAGAGAGAGGGAGAGGGAGAGAAAGAGAAGATTATCGTCCTGAAATCAAAGAGAGCAGGACAGGAAAGGTTTTATAGAACGAGAACTGTGACCTGTACCTGTTGAGGTTTTATCGTCCCCAAATCGAAGAGAAGTTAGAGATGGACAGAAGAAAGCCAGCCGTTCCGAGAACAAACCCCATCGGTTTAAAATAAAATCCGCCCCGGGTGGGAATGGTACTCGCGACCTAGCGCTGACTAGCAACTAGCATATAGGGTCGAGCGCTAGGTTGCGGGTTCGATTGCCGCCGGGGGCGCATTTTATCCTGAACGGATAAGGTGCGCTCTCGGAATGACTGGCTTTCTCTCATCCTGTCTTCTCTCTTCGCTTTCGGCCGTCGTTCCCCGCCTAATACATTTTATGACCTGACTTCGGGGCGATAAGAACTTAGCAGTTACAGTAATATTTAAGCGACTGAACGGCAGCCACACAGGGACTTTAGCTCTATTACGATGATGCGTTAAGAGATTTATTAATAAATGCGAATTCCTTGTGTTATCATGTCACAGAAGGCTGTTGGAAGTACGACATTAGATATAGGTGTGCTTCATAAGTCAAAGTACACGTAGCATAAAGAAATCCATTATTTCAGTAAAGAGTTCCATAACAGTAGGTCCCCTGTCAGATTACTGATTACCAAACCGATCAAGAATTATCATATAACAAAGAGATTAACTAAATAACTAAGTTGAAACTTCGAATTTGCTTCGTTTCATTTATAAATAATAAATATCGGTTTAATTTGGGTGGTTTTGTAGTGGAGTATTATTGGTTGGTACTACATAGGTTATAACGAGTAGCTTGATATTATGTTCTTTTTTTTTTTACAATGATGTCTGAAGAATAAACAACATTTAATCATTAATCGGGAATTGAATACCCCATTGAGGTATATTATTCATTCGGTACAAATCTCTCAATTAAATAATTATTCAACAAATGGTATACCCATCCGTAAAAGCCGGAGCTTGTGCCACGGATGTATAGTGTAGGTGTTTTATTGTACCTTTGCAGAAAATTCCATTTTGCAAAAAATAAAATGTGGTCGATAAAAAAAAGCAGCAATTTCGTAGCAATGAATGCCGTGACGTCAAAGTTCACGATTTACCGGAATTTTTAAATCGATTTATCTCGGGATCTAGAAGTCGTAGAAGTAAGAAAAGAAAAATTCCGTTGGTCCTCATTTTTCCTGCTCTATGACTTTGAAACATCACCCAAGTAAGCGCAACTGATCTATTGGTTCAACCACTAAGTGGTAGCGCCTGTACTAAACCGTTAGATATCCAAGATGGCTTTTTTTATTTCATTCGCACAATCTTCATTCTGTTGACATAATAAAAACAGAAACTAAAATACTGAAGTCAACTAAAATAATAATCTTTAAGCGCCAGCTTTGTCAAGCCCGATTTGTGCCCGTGGCACAAGCTCTGCTTATACGGGTGGGTATACCATTTATATGAAAAATGTATGTTCTGAGTTTTTTGTCGATGAAATATAAATGCAAACTTATTTAAAAAAAAAGCTTTTAGTTTAAAAAAGGGAAGTGGTTCCTATTCCGAAAGTTGCGCGAAAGGAAAAAACACCTATAGTGATAGATAATAATGCTTATTAACACTGCTTAGAACCAAAGAGTCCCTTTACCCCCGCACGAGGCTACTACTATCATTGTGGTTAAACTGGACAAAATTCCATACCTCGGATACAATGGAACCCGCGCCCTCCCCATTACCAGGCGAGCGTTTTGACCACAACACCACCGGGGCAGGACATAGAATTAATTATTTCCAAGGTATTTTATTTCCTCACTAACTTATTTGCTAGTTATTTATGTAAATGAAAAGTTTAATAATGTTCTTTGTCGATGAAGTTTGCTTTACTGTGGTAATTACACTATTTTACCCCCAAAGACTCTTATTTTCTCATTACCATACCAATTAGTTACTTAAAAGTAAAATTGGAATGTACTTAAGATTAAGTCGTTATCTTTGTTGATTTTCCTCGTATTTTAGACTTTTGTGTTAATTTCGCACATTATTATTACCATTATGGTGATGATCATTATTATTTATCGTTTATGTGCAGATTGTGCTTGTTTAGAACTTTCGATCACCTGATTACACAACATGAGTTCATATTTATGTTGTAGGGTACAAGTTGTGCAAATATTTGCAAGGTGGTGATAAAATGAAAAATGGAACAAATTTATATAGGTAAGCTCAAAAAGAATTTGTTGCGCTTTATATCGTAATTATTGCATTCCAATGACCCTAGACGAGTTGTTACATAACGTATGATCGTATAACTTGAACGACTTTTATAGACGAAATAAAATCCACATTGTTGGTTGGTATCAAATTAACTATCAGGTCATTTTCCTCAATATACACATTGTAAAATTAATGTTCTTATTTCAATTTATAACCCTTGTAATTTAAAATAAAACACAACTTTTATAACTAATCAAGTGAAGACTTTTTATTTTTTGAAGCATACAATTTTATTATTTTAATTTTCACTTTTTTTTCGACAGTTTCAATAGTTATATATTCATCTTCAAATAAGTTATAAATCCACTTATAACTTATTTGAAGATGTTGTTGTTGTTGTTGTAGCGGCTTTAGCTTTCGCCGAATGGTGTTGGCAGAGTAAAGAAAAGACATCTTTTTAGTCCGTCCTTCCTTTATTATTACAATAGTAATAAAAAAAGGTATAAGGGACGGACTATTGTATTCGCTTCGGTGTCGGTCTGTCTGTCTGTCTGTCACTCTGTCAGTCTGTCAGTCAGTCTGTCTGTCCCCATAGAAGGACTTATCCAAACCTGGTCGACCTATATATCAAATTAAAGGTCTTTTTACCAGGAACACGAAAATGGTGGTGCAAATTTTGTCCAGAAAACCATAAAGCCAAAAAACAAAAAAAAAAAAACTGTTTTTTGGGGGATTTTTTTTTCTCACAAAAATGAGCTCTGATCTCGAAATTTGTCGCGAAGACCTATGAACTCAAAGCGAGAAAGTTTTAGATAACACTTCAGTCGATCATTTAAGACCGGTTTTAGCGTCACCTATGTTAAGCTACGCCGAGAAAGGCCAATAAAT